>NW_012117155.1:78490-79754 GCF_000951035.1 Colobus angolensis palliatus
CTCCTCTTCCCCTCCTTTAGTAGAGACAAGGTCTTGCTCTGTTGCACAGGTTGGAGTGCAGTGGCGCCATCTTGGCTCACTGCAACCTGCCTCAGGTTCAGAGTCATCCTCCCACTTAAGCCTCTTGAGTAGGTGGGAGTACAGAAGGGCATGCCACCACACTTGGCTACTTTTTGTACTTTGTGTAGAGACAAGGTCTTGCCCTGTTGCCTAAGCTGGTCTCAAACTCCTGGACTCAAGCTGTCTGCCCGCCTCAGCCTCCCAAAGGGTTTGGATTACAGGCATGAGGCACTGCACCCAATCCCCATAACCATTTCTTCTGCTGCTGTTTCATCTGCTATGAATCCTATCCAGTGAATTTTCATTTTGAATTTTTGTGTTTTTTTTCCCCCTTGAAAAATGATATTTGAGTCTTTTTTGTATATATTCTGCTTCTCTCCTCATTGTGTTCATGTATTCCTCTTAACCAGCCCCTCTCAACTGGTTTTGCACAACACTGAGCCCTGAATTAACACACAACAGATATGGCATTAGGGCTCAAGTTGCATCTAGATAATTTGCATTGTACCTTTGCCTCTAGAATGGTACAGCCATGTACCATTCTTGGGAAAATCAAGAAAATAGTCACTGAAATAACTTTCTGTGGGGCTCAGTTCTCTCACAGAACTATGATTGAGAAAGACTGCTTTGAATATTTGAATGTGGTTATAATAGCTGTTTTAATATCTTTGCTGATTCTATTGCTTGTATAATTTTTGGATTTGTTTCTACTGACTGATTTTTCTCTAGTTACAGGTCGCATTTTTTTGTTTTTTCACATGCCAAGTAAGTTTGGTTGGATGAAGGACATTGTGTATTTTATGTTGTTGGGTGTCTAGATTTTGTTGTCTTCTTTGTCAGGTTTCGTTCTGATAGTTAATTTACTAGCTGCACTTCAGTTTGATCCTTTCAAGACTTCTTTGAAAGCTAATGCAGTCTCAAGTAGCCTTTTTTCCAGGCTAGTTTAGCTCCACTACTAAAGTATGGCTTTTTGGGGTCTCTCTGCTGAATGCCCTGAATTATCACTTTGGCTTGTGAGAACTTGAAGAATTCCCAGCCCCATGTGAGCTCTATGGAACTGTTCTATTCACAGCTTCTGGGTCATTCTTTGCCCATCCTCCTGGAGTTTTAATCCTAGACATATGTATCTTGATATTCAGCAAAGACTCATAGACTCTATGCATGTTTTTGGATCTCTTTTTATGTGTAGCTGTCTTCTCACCAC
>NW_012117155.1:84529-94315 GCF_000951035.1 Colobus angolensis palliatus
TGTTTCATGTCATTGTCATATGTCATGAAATATGACTCCTTTTGCAATTATGAAAACCATTCTGTACAAAAACAGATGGTGGGATGGATTTGACCGACAGGCCATGGTTTGCCAGCCCTGCAAACCATGCTCATTTAGCATTTGAGTGATTCTTTAGTTCTCTTTATGTGGAAGTTCTTTCAGACAGCATTTCCTGAATGGATCGTTATGAATTTCTGTTCTAGGTGTTTTCTTCCTTTATTGTTTGTTTAGAGATTTACAGTATCTCAGAGTTGGACATTATGCCCTTATTGACATACATTATGCCCTTATTGACTATTTTATCATTTGACTTAAAATTTGATGTAACAAGGTTGTATATACTTAAAGTCTAGTTTGCTCCTCTTCTGTTTATCACCACTTGTTTTAATTCATTTTATTTCTTTTCCTGTAGCTGTACGCTATATGTAATGATTCCATTTAACAGATTAAGTGGGAGCCAAGCATAGTGTCTCATGCCTGTAATCCCAGCACTTTGAGACGACAAGACACGTGGATTGCTTGAGACCAAGAGTTCAAGACCAGCCCAGGCAACATAGCCAGATCCTGTCTCTATAAAAAAGTAAAAATAGAAATTAGCTGGGTACGGTGGCATATGCCTGTAGTCTCAGCTCCTCTGGGGACTGAGGTGGGAGGAGCATTTTAGCCCAGGAAGTTTGAGGCAGCAGTAGAGCTATGATCCTATGATCAGCCTTATAGTGAGACCCCATCTCTTTATTTATTTATTTATTTATTTATTTATTTTTAGATGGCCTTTCGCTCTGTTGTCCAGACTAGAGTGGAGCGGCGCAATCTTGGCTCACTGCAGTCTCCGCCTCCTGGGTTCAAGTGATTCTCCTGCCTCAGACTCTTGAGTAGCCGGGATTACAGGCATGTGCCACCACAGCTGGCTAATTTTTCTATTTTTAGGAGAGATGAGGTTTCGCCATGTTGGCCAGGTTGGTCTTGAACTCCTGATCTCAGGTGATCCACCTGCCTCAGGCCTTCCAAAGTGCTGGCGGATGGTGAGATCAAGAGATTGAGACCATCTTGGATAACTGGCAGGTAAATAGATAACTGGCAGGTAAATAGAAGGAGATGATAATCAAATGGTCTTTTTCAAACGCATCACTTAATCACTTAAGGGTATTTAACCAGTGACTGCTTCTAAAATTTCAAAGTGATTTTTAGCAAAAGGTGTTTTAATTAAAAATACTTGACTGAGCATATAGTTTTTTGTGTGTGTTTTTTGTTTTTTTTTGTGCATGGCAGTAATAGGCATTCTGGGGAAATGGATAAATGTGGAGATTTTCCTTTTTTTCAAATTACTCAGAGTCCAGTGCAGGAAGTTTTAGAGTGATACAAACAAATGCTGGGACCCACTTCAAGGCAGAATAGGAAAAGCATTCAAAAAGTGTTGTCAAGTCCTGCAGAAGGGATTATAGCATATATTCCTCCTGGAAAATCTGAGAGAACTTCTTTAATTAGAATTGGTGTTTAAGCTGGAGCTTGATGGATTGGTAGGATTTGAGATGGAGAGGAGAGAAGAGTGAGGGTGGAAAGATGGAGAAGGCCCAGAGTTGACAGAATGCAGGGTGTATTCTGGACTGGAACGGTGGCCTAAAAAGATTCTACATGCAACGGGAAAAAAAGTATGATAAAGTAGACTGGGATCAGGTTGTAGAGGGCTTTAAATAGGATGACCCTTCTGTATATAATGGGAAACTGCCAAGGATTCTAAACAGGAGGTGCCTGGATCTAATCTAGTGGTAGCATAATGGCAGAGAAGTGCAAATTTGGCGGTCCTTTAGAGGTTGTTGGAATCATGGAATCTGTCCTCTTAGTATTATAAATGCAGTGAGGGCAGAATCGTGTCTGTTGTGTTTATATTGCCTGGCATGTGCTGAAAAACCATTTGATGAATGGATGATTTCAGAAAGAGATGATGAAAACCTGAACTGCAGTGACATGGGGAGAAGGAGACTGAACACTGGAGGGATATCTCCAAAATACTGTCTGGGTGACCAGGAAGGTGGTGGTGCTGTTAATTAAAATAAGAAGTATAGGCAACTCTCTAATGATAGAAACTTATGTGACAGTCCCATACAGGGTTAGTCTAGGAGGCATTTGGGAATGGGGAACGGGAATTGGAGGCCAAAAGAGGAGGCTAGGACTAGGAATGCAGATTTAGAATTTGTCTCTTTTGAGCTTAGTGATTGAGGAGATAAGAATGGGTACTATCCTCCAGGAAGAGTATGTCTGAGGAGAGGGTCCAAGGGTAAAACTTTGGTGAAAACAAACATGGGAGAAGATTAAGAGGCAGCAAAAAGCCAAGAGAAGTAGCCAGAAACTGGAGAGAACCATGAGGCTGTTTTGTGAAGGAAGCCATGGAGGTGGTGGAAAGCATTGAGTGCTGTGCAGAGGATGGGGGAGTGAGAGGCTGCACTGGTTTTGTGCGGGTTGCTGATGATTTCCTTATATTTATTTCAGTCTTCTGGTTGTAGAAACCAGATGACAGTGAGTTGAGGTGTGATTGGAGGCTAAGGATGTGGAGGAAGTTAAGTGTGGGCTATTTTGAGAAATTCTGTGGCAAAAGCAGGGCAAGATGGGGAAGTTATCTTGTTTTATGGGGTAGGGGGTTAGAGGAATAAGAATAAACCACTGCAAGTTACTTAGTCACAGATACGGAGGTATACAGATCTGGAACTAGATATTAACACCTTTAGCGTTTGAGAGATTTGGAAACCTAGTTCGCAGGTTAGCACATGCCTTTCTGATGGGGGAGAATGGCGCAGTGCAGCTTCTCAAGACTATCTGCATTGTAGGGCCAGGTTAAAAGGTTGTTAGTCTCCAGTGTTGTGGACTGATACTTCGCTAAATGTTGTAAAAAATGAATTATTTGGAAAATAATCATTCTCCTATATATCATGGCAGTGTCAAATTAAAAGTTTCTGAACACTTCCTTTCAGTTTCTTTATCATTTGTGGATGTTATCAGGCTGCAGGTCTTGATTTGGGCAGCACTAGTGTAGTGAGTGGGGAAGGGAGCAGGAGAGTCAAGTGTTCTTCACAGGTGACTCTTTTGACTTCTGTAGGCTAGTGATTCCAGATTAGGACCACTGAGTAACAGTTGAATTCCAACACTAGAAAAAGAGGGACGATGCTTATACCAATTCCAGGTGTTGTGAAGGAGTCAATAGACTTGAATAAGATGTTTTCACCCTTTTCTGTGAATACTTACAAATTATTTGAGATAAAGAAAAATTGCTTAAACATGCAACTGCTTAAAATATGAGAATTATTACCAGTTATAAAGACGAGTATTTAGAACAGTATGAGAAAATGTTAATGAATGCTATCTAGTGTTAAGATGTTATGAATATTATGAATGTTAAGTGAAGACAAATTTCATTTTGCTCTGATAACTGTAAAATTATGCATGCATATTTTGTCATGACATTTTCAGTTATAAGTGACAGAAGTGCAACCCAAACCAGCTTCACACAGTGCATGCATTTACTCATTTATGAAGTGAGGGTTGGATGGAATGCAGTTGGCTTTCAATGAGTCCTACAACAGGATACCATCAAGACCCATGTATAAGAATTGTCTAAATTGTGGAGGTGGAGTAGAGGCGTCTGCTTAGTATGAGAGAGCTTGTGTCAGTAAGGCCAGAAAAGGTAAAACAACTGGCCCCAACCCTCACAGGTACTCAGGTGCAGCAGTGGTTTGAACCTAGGTCCCCGGTGCTGAACCATGACACAACCTCTGCTCTCCACCCTACAGAGCGTGTGAAGCCTTCTGAACCAACAGGGTTTCTAAAGCAGGATGTCATTATTTAAATTTGACATTTTAGTGTGGATCTTTTGCTTTCAGATTTCAAAGCATGTAAATTGAAGAATTAGCTTCATGCTAATTAGCATTCAGCTGCTATTTATAATTTGTTACTGCATCTCATTTTCAAAAGGGATTTATTTTTATTCTCCCTATGTTGGGCAATATGAAGAACAAAATGAATCATTCTCTTATTAAAACTGATGGCACCACATAACAAAATAGAGGAAATGACTGTGTCTTCCTTGAGTCTATGCTATAATTAGGGATTAAACATTAATGTTTGTTTATTTATTTATTTTTTTTAACAAGAGTCTATATCATTAGGGAATAAATATTTAGCTCCTTTGTAGCTGAACTTCCAAAGCTGAGCTCTTTTAATGGTCAGATTCCATTATAAACTGATTCCATTGTAAACCTTTCTACAGGTTTTTGAGCTTTCTGATTTTTTTTTGAGACAGAGTCTTGCTATGTCATTCAGGCTGGAGTGCAGTGTTATGAACATGGCCCACAGCAGAATACCTCCTGGGTTCAGGTGATTCACCTCAGCTTCCAGTATAGCTGGGACAATAGGCACACACCACCACACCTATTTATTTATTTATTTATTTATATTTTTTTGAGACCGGGTCTTGCCCTGTTGCCCGGGCTTGAGTGCGGTGGCGCGACCTCGGCTCACTGCAACCTCTGCCTCCCTGGTTCAAGTGATTCACTTGCCACAGCCTCCCGAGTAGCTGGTGCTACAGGCACACACCACCATGCTCAGCTAATTTTTGCATTTTTTGTAGAGACGGGGTTTCACCATGTTGGCCAGGCTAGTCTCAAACTCCTGACCTCAGGTGATCCACCACCTCTGCCTCCCAAAGCCTGCTGGGATTACAGGCGTGAGCCACTGCGCCCAGACAATTTTTGTATTTTTTATATAGACAGGGTTTTGCCAAGTTGCCTTTTATTTAAAAAAATAATTTTTCTTTTATTAAAAAAAATTATTTTTTTGGCTGGGCGCGGTAGCTCAAGCCTGTAATCCCAGCACTTTGGGAGGCCAAGGCAGATGAATCACCTGAGGTCGGGAGTTTGAGACCAGACTGACCAACATTGGAGAAACCCTGTCTCTACTAAAAATACAAAAAGTTAGCCAGGCGTGGTGGCACATGCCTGTAGTCCCAGCTACTCAGGAGGCTGAGGCTGGAGAGTTGCTTGAACAGGGGAGACAGAGGTTGCAGTGAACCGAGATTGCGCCATTGTACTCCAGCCTGGGCAACAAGAGCAAAACTCCATCTCACAAAAAATTTTTATTTTTTAACCGTCGTCTGAAATGTGGGTTAAACAGAAGTCACAGAAGTAATTTGAGAGTTTTTGTGTATTGATATTCATCTTAGTCCTTTTAATGTTGCTGTAACAGTACCTTAGGCTGGGTAATTTATAAAGAAAAGTTTATTTTGTTTAGCTTATGGTCCTTCAGGCTAGGAAGTACAAGAAGCATGTTGCCAGCGTCTCTTCCGTTTCTGTTGAGGGCTTTTCATGGTGTGTCATAACATAGCGGGGAAGGTCAAAAGGGACATGGACATGTTTGAAGAGGCAAAACCAAGGGGGCATCCTAGCTTCATAACAAGCTACTCCCATGGGAACAATTCTGTGAAAACTAATTCAGTCTAGAGAGAGTTAGAACTCCTTCACTACAGTGGTACCAAGCCATTCATGAGGGAGATGCCTGCATGACCCAAACCGTTCCCACTAGGCCCACCTCCCAACATAGCCACCCTGGGCATCAAATTTCAAACATGAGTTTTGGTGGGAACAAACTCAAGCCATAGTACATTTTAGCCATGCACTTGACCTAGTTCTGGAGAGCTATAGTCGTGTGAGAATGTGTAATGTACCCTTACTTCCTGGAGGGAGTACATAGACTTTGAGTATCCCTAAAATATGTTCAATATGCAAAGTTCAAATTAAAAACAGCACAAATGTTTATTTTTTCAGTTCCGGGTCTATAGAAGCCCAGGTTTATTCCCATTTGCTACAACAGATTCCCTTCAAATAAAATGCACTGGCAAGGTGACCAGTGAGTGACCCAATGTCTGGTTGGGAAATCTGTCTCTGAACTTCTTGCTGTTGAACCTAAAATGTGGATGTAAATTGGATCACAGCTGGTTTGGCATTGAAAAAAATATATATACACGACAATCAATTACAACTTCTTTATATGGCAGTTTTTACTGGGTGTCTAATACTCTCTTTACTATCTCAAGTGGAAGTCCAAACAGATTTCATTTTTGTAGTAAAAAGTCTTTATTTCCAAAATGATTTGTTAGCCAGAAGAACTATAAACCACCTAACAAGACTTTGGTAAGAAAGAGACTTGATGCTTCTTATAAATTCCCCATTGCAAACAAAAAATAACAATGCAACAAGAGTCATGTTACCCATTCTTAGCCATTAACCTGGTTTTAAGTCTCCCAAATCAGGATTTTACACGTACCCAACTGGGATCAAATAAGAACATGAGACACTGGATGGCTTGTCCTTGGATTAGGAATCACCATTTTAAGGAACTGTATCATGGCTTGAGAGTTATTTAGATAGCTTAGAAAAACATTGCAAAAGTGGGCACTTCTATATGAGGACTTTTCTTCCCCCCAAGTAGAAAATTAAATCTTGTGTTTCGTTTGTGCTTTTTTTGGTGAGAAGGCAATTCATTTAAGGATTTAAAACATGTTGGAGACAAGTAGTTCTGAGATGTAATAATGGTCCCTCCAAGAACAAGGGAGCAAAAGCCCTATCTATCTTTTATTGAAAATGGAGGAGGACAATATAAAGAACCTTCTGAACACCTACTTAGCTTAAAGACATGAAAGACGCAGTGAATTTTTATGGAACAGTCTCTCTTGTTAAAGAATATGTGTTGTATTTGGAAATATCCTGATGTGTTTAATACAAATTCTTAGTGTATTCAGAGCATTGTATGTGTCTCACCAATCTCACACATTTGGATTAAGCAATAATGAGGCCTATAAAAGAAATGAAACAATAGTTTTCAACAATAAATGCAGGAGGAAAAACTGCTGATGGACCCAACTGAGAAAATGTCCTTTTACACTATCCCTCGGTGGTCAGTCTCCCTGAATCTGGTGTGCTTATAATTGCTGGGAAGGCAGTGTAAACCTGTGGCCATTCCTATGCATGTCTGGGAGGACCACAGCCCTGGTGTGGAGCACTGACAGATTTGGCTTTCCACCACAATTGCTTGCTCAGCTTAATCTTATAATATTCCTTTCCCTTAGATTTATTTTCTGTCTTGATAACCTTTTCTCTCTACATAAAAAATTTCATGACTAAAATAACTTTAAAGTACAGAGAGAGATTGTACTTTGTTGAAGGAATGCCTTGTGGGGGGCTTTGGGCAGACTTAGCAAAATGTTTGTATAACAAAAATGTTTTCTTGCTAAAAACTGATTTGCAAACTTGAAAGTCTAGATGTGTATAGGAAGATTTTAAATTTCAGACATGGGACTGCTAAAGAGACCAATTTTGCTTCCTTGGTCTTGGTTCCAGTAAGGATTTAGTACCTAAAAGTTCAGAAGGTTGGCTTCCTAGAAGAGTTGTGCATACTCCCCCAAACCCCAAAAGCAAGGGAAAAATACACTCTAAACTTATTGTTTATCTTAGGTGTAAAAACTAGTTACCTTACATTTAAATAAAGCAGCCATAATTTATTTATTTTTTTGTGGGGGGCATCAGGAGCCAGTATCAGGGGTAAGATAAATGCATTCCGAATTTCTCAGTGGAAGAATAAAAGCCACCCAACATCAGTTCTCCTCTTGAAGTCTACAGGCTCTGTTTTCCCCAGGAACTATTGATGACTGAGGAGACTTGAACAGAGACCTCAAGTTCCACTAAGAAGAGATGGGCAAACAATGGTTTCAGTGAACAGGCCAAAGATGAGAATGAGGGGAATCTGCTCTCTTCATCTGATTGAGAATGTTTCCTACCTGCCGCACCCTGGGACTCAGGCATAGAGTCACTTCCAGACATGGTTGCCTCTCCATGTGGAGGAGGTCAAGGTCTCCGTCCTGCCTGGCCAGGTGGAAGCTCCAGGGGGACATGTTTCAGTTTAGTACAAGGTGGCTGACACTACTCCTGTGCAGGAAGAGGGCTGGCTGGAGGTGAGGGTGCCCCACTCAGCCTGTACCCATCAAGAAGTATTCAGAAAGGATGTCCCTGGCATCCACAAGACTACTGGGCGAACCACACTGCAAAAATGAAAACTAGTGTACACAATTTAAATTGTCTTAAGCAAATAATCCAGCCATTGGTGATTCTGGAATCTAGAGTGCAGCCCTGGGGAACTCATACCCTTGCTAACAAGGATGAACGTTGCATGCTCTGATCTCCTTCTTGTCTTTGCAGCTGGTAAACTGGGAGCTTTTGAATCTCTTCTTTACAGTCATGTAACGTTCCTGAATTCCACCTCCACACAGTTTGGTGCATTCTGACCAGGCTGTCCATGGGCGCATCCTACAACCTGAAAGCATGAGAATGCCTTGTTAGGCCTACAGAAACTGGGGACAGAACAGGAATGCTGAACTCGAGTAGAACTGTGAAATGTGGTTGTCTGGTCTCTTCCTCTGTTCAAGTATGTAATGATTTGGTTAGAGTCCTTATTAGGGACAGTTAGGTCATATGTGAGTGATTGCAAAAAATGGCCACAAATGCTTCACGAATCTTCTCATCAAAAGGCAGACTCTGTTTCTCCACCTCTTGAATCTGGGCTTGACGACATGATTTGCTACGGCCAATGGGACATGAGCAAAAACAGGCCTAAAAGCTGCTAGGACCCTTCTACCATGTAAGCAAGCCTGGCTAGACCACTGGAGAGACCATGTGCAGACAGGCCTCAGCCATCTCATGAGGCCCCAGATATGCAGGTGAGGCTGGTCTGGCCCATTTGTGCTACCAGCTAGTAATAACCACATGAATGAGTCCAAACTAGACCCAAGAAGAACCATCCAGTGGACCCAGTTCACATCACAGAATCATGCTAAGTGGTTGTTTAAAAAGATTGTTTTGGGGTGACTTATGCAGCAGCCATACAAGGAACACTAAACTGCTTTCTCTTATGCCTTACTCCCAAAGTACTTGGCTCCCAAATGTTAAGTATAGAGAAGTACAATTTTTGTTCTTCCTACTCAGCATAAACATGCTGCTCTCCAAGAAAACTTCCTTGACCCCCAGAGATTAATTAGATTTTTTGATTACTGCTTCCATAGCACTCTAGATTCCTCTCTTATAGAACCCATCACATTTATGGTTACACATGAGATATTTGCTAACCACACTATAGCTAAGAGTCATGGAGGAATGTATGGTACAACTATGTACCTGGCACATAGTTGACTTTAATGAACGTTTGTTGATTGGCTAACTACCATGTAGAACAGAAACACTTTGATATGCAAACAGCTCCCTAATCATAAGGATCCCAAACAGTCAAGTAGCTCCTCACACTTTTTCCATTTCTCATCATCCTAGGTGGAGGTGGAACATCTTTTAAAAAAAGAATGGGATTTTAAAAATCAGAAAACTTGATGTACACGTTAACCTTCACTTTTTTACATGGGCATCTTCTTCAGCACTGAAGCCCCTGGTAGGCATTTTTTTTCTTTTAAAGTCCTGGAAATCTCTGAAGTTAAGCTGGAGTTTGGGGACGTACAATCTTTTTCTTGGGTTACAAATAAAACCTATCTGGCCACTGTGTCTGTTTTTGCCACCTCCAGATCACTCAGAACAGGTCTGATACAGTCACCCTTTTGATTAAAACCACCTACAGAGTCAAGTCCCAAATCCTTGGTGGGCCACTGGCCTTTTGTGGTCTGGTCCCCACCTTCCCAACCTGGTTTCCTGCCTGCCTTGTCGTTTGTGCTTCATCTGCATCCCA
>NW_012117155.1:94950-109646 GCF_000951035.1 Colobus angolensis palliatus
CTGCCTTGTCTGAGCCAAACCCTTAAAATGGAAGATGTGTTCTGGGAGATTCTCAGGAACATTCCCTAAATGGCGAACAAGATTCCTTTGACACATCTGTATCATTTTCCCCCTTTGCAAGGAGTGAATGGGGTTGCTAAGTCATAACTGACTTTGAGCAAAGTTGGACACATTGGTTTTATGTGTGTGTAAAAAAGAAGGAACTGTGTAATTCCTAAAGATTCTTTGCTTGAAAATTTACTTTTGTCAGGTAATTAGGTTGTCTAAATGTTCTTTGATAAAGGACCCTCCCTCCACCAATCTCCTTTATAAATTATGTTTGCTCAATATTTGGGAACAAACTTGGATCTGAAGAATCAAAATGTGGTCTGAAGACTCCAGAAAATGCAGACTCTCCCTGACTCTTTTTAAACAGGTCCAAGACTTAGCCCAGTGCAGAGCCCTGCCTGTCCTGGAGACCAGCCCAGGCCCACACTTGGGAGCCATACCTGGGAACTGCTCCCCTTCAGACTCTTCCTTCAGCTGCTCACTCCGCCGGCTCTCTCGGGCCTCCCTCCAGCGTAGCTTCTGGATGGATGGATTTCGAAGGCATTTCCGGATGCGGCACTTTTTTCGCTGCACAGTCTCTGGGCAGGGTGTACCTCCAAACTGAGGCTCCATTTGGATCATCCGGGTTCGAATCACGTGACCTTTCCCACATGACTTGTTACATTCCGACCACTGGGACCACTCGGTGAGCTCAGTCAATGGCTGGCAAGACACAGATGGGCATGAGTGTATCACATGTCTGAAACAAGATACCGTCACACACTCCTTTGAACATCTCAACAAGCCTATGAGGAATGCAAAGCAGGTGCTGTGTCATGCCATTTTACAGAAGAAACTGAAGCTCCAAAGAGGCAGGCTGACTTCATCCAGCCCCTGTGGTTGATAAGCAGCAGAGGCAGCATTGGTGCCAGGGCCTCAACCATTCTGTGCTCCCTCTATGACTCAAGAAGGCTTTGGAGGACTTTCAAGATGTGTTCAGAGCCTCTTGCCCTGCTTTGTGAACTCCTAGAATATTGTCAGATCAGCCTCAAGTACAGAATAGCCTCCCACAGTCCCAGACTCACTGGTGATATTTTTCAGAGCAAGGCCAACAAGCCCCCTGCTGCTCTTTGGAGAGAACAAGTCAACAAGCTAAAGGTAGCTGACCCTTGTGGACCAATACCAATACCAGGGACATTTTGGTTCTCACACAGCCTGGCAGCTTTTCATTCCCAACATCATCCTGTGTTCTATCTATGGTGGTCTATGCAAAAAACACAGGAGCCAGAAATGGGACATTCAGTAGAGAAGAGGGTCAGGAGCAAGGGGTGCTTCACGGTTTATCACAGTATGAGATCCAGTGAATTCTTACTAAGCCAGCATCTCATAAATGTGAAGGGAAAAATAACACATCAGTTTGACTGTCAGGATGTGTCCCAGGGAGGTAAATTATTCCAAGCTCTCTGTTGGCCTTGCAAGGCCAAAGTCAGGGTGGACCTAGATGTCCTCATTTTGTTCAACAGTTTCAGTTCTTTTATCCGCCCTGTGGAAGCTCAGGCAGCTTTCTTATTTGCAAAATGGGGATCATGGTATTTTTCTCATTAGGTTGTAAGGATTAAATGAGATGCTCCCAGCCCTGCAAGTGCTCCACAAATTTTCGTTTTCTTCTCCCTTGCTTCAGTGGACCTTTTGGATATAAAACTTTCAAGTCAGGTACTCACAGTCAGAAGGCTATGGGGCCCTAACTCTGGTGAGCTGGCCTGAACCATGGGCCAGTCTTAGTTACTGAAAATCCCAGGCTTTCTCTAGTGGACAGTCCAAGTTACCTGTACCTGTGGCTGAGTCTCCTAAAACAGCCCAGGAACTGGAGCGTGGGGGATTAAGGCCTATTCTTGCCATGTCCAGTGCTCACACTTTGGACCAATTACTTGGTTTCATCCTCAGAGCAACCTAGGAAGTATTTCCTGCTACTTTACAGATGGGGAAACTGAGGAACAGAGGTGCTGAGTCATCGGCTGAAGGTTACTACCTAGGGGAGGGAGGATAAAGGACTACAAGTGCATGCTGGAGGGGACCAGAGCCACAGCCAGTGTGCCTGCCCTTTTACCACCCAAAAGAGCAGCTCTTGGAAGATCAGCCAAGGAAACTGGCTTGCTTGGCTTGGAGGTTAGTCCCATATAATACAAACAGCTGATCGCAGATATTTTGGAAAACAGGACTGGGAGTGGAGTGGGGTGGGGTGAGCTTTTGAGAACTTGGCTTGTTATCTTGCTGGTTTTCTTACCAGTCTACAGGAGTCATTGATTTAATGTCCAGCTTCTAGTCATGGGGAAATAAAATGGTCACAGGGACAAGAATAGAATTAAAAAGCTTGGAAAATCCATGGGTCACGCAAGCCCATAATTGTTGGGTGAAAGGAGGGAAAGAACTAAGGTTTATTATTGAGCCTTGTGCTGTTTTTCATATGTGTCTCTCATTTACACTTCACAGCAACTTGAACTTTGGTTGTTATATAGACAGTAGTGGGATTCTGACTTTACTAATTAAATTGACTGCAGTGTTCAAGTAACTGCAAACACTGAAAGCCAAACCCCAAACTCTTCCCCAGCAAACCGTTTTATTCTAGGATCTAGCAGTATTAGCACTGACTGGTTCAGGGCTCCCTGGACTCAGGAACATAGAAGTGATAGGCTTTGGGGAGCTCCAGGACTTACGGCATTCAGGGAGCATGCACTTCTCCACCTGCTCCAGATCCTCATTGCAGTCTCCAAGTTCCGCCAGAGACTTGAGCATCCGCTGTCGGGTTCGCATGCCCTTCCCGCAGGTCACGCTGCAGTCACTCCACTCGGACCATGGGGACAGCAAGCATGGGATGGTATCTAGATCAAGAACCGGGTTTGCCACTGAGAACAGGTTCCTTTTGTTTTCTTTGAGCTCCCTGGCCCCACAATGTCCCACACCCAGTCCCCTGCTTTGCCCCCTGGAATAAAGTGGAATTGGCCCATGGGTTCAAATAAGAGTGAACTCTATGGAGCAAGAGGTGGCTCAGCAGCCTACTGCTCTTCTTGTCACTCTCTTTCATCTATCCCCTCCTCCGCCCCGCCCCGGTGGTTATGACATGAGGGTTGCAATATGACTACGTAAGTCCCCACTGGAAATGCCACTGAGGATTTAGTAGGGTCTTCCTAGAGACAGAAACATCCCACACTCACTAAGAATCAGGCACTAAAGAAGAGGCTCAGGGCTGCATTTTTGGACACTGTGGTCCTGAATTCCCTAGAATGTGTATGTACTTGTGTGCCTGTATACACCTGTGTACTGATGTGTGGGCAGGCCCATATGCATCTGTGCACAGAGTAGGGGAGGTCATGCTTTATGGGATCAACCAAGTCCAATGTACAACAGGAGTGGGCTGGACCTGGGTAGTGTATGTCCCGCCTAAATGTGTTGCCCCTCCTCCCCACCACGGCAAGAAAGACACTCTTATAAAACACAGCTGCAGGTGAATTCTATCCAGAGGCCACCAGTTTGCCACCCCAGCATTGCTTAGAATGTCCCCCAATGGAGGTTACTCTCTCTGGGTCTGGTTGATGTCCACACACCTATGGCTCTCATCTGGCTCCCAGCAGTGCCCGGCAAGGACCGTGGGCCAAGCTTTCCTCCTGCTCAGCCTCCGACCTTCATGGTGGTAATAGTGGATGCCATGGCCCTCCACGCCTGTCCCCGGTGGCCTCCTTCAAGCCCACCCCCGCTCCCACTCACGGCACTCCGGCATCATGCACTTCTCTGCCTGGGACGTCTCGGCCTTGCACATGGAGCCATCTGCGGGGCTCATCTTGATCATGCGGTGCCGTTTCTTCATGCCCATGCCGCAGGTGGCGCTGCACTCGTCCCACTCGCCCCACTCGGTCATCAGGCAGCTGCTGGGAGCTGGGGAGGCCGGCAGCATTGGAGTCGCACCTGCTGCCTCCCCGACCTGCTTGCCCGCCCGCCCGGGGCCCCCACTCACAGCACTCCTCGTTGACTGTGCACTTCTCCGTTTCCTCAGTGGGCAGCGTGCACACGGAGCCGTCCTCTGGGAACTGCTTCACGTACCTCTCCCGGGACCTCATGCCCGTCCCGCAGGAGATGCTGCAGGGCGACCAGGTGATCCACTCGGACATAGTGCAGGTGGAGCCGTCTGCAACATACCGAGTGCACGCTGCAGCAGTGGCGGGGGCCCGCCAGGCCGTGCGGCGGGAACTTCCCGCCAGTGGGAATCAAGAGTTAGGCAGTTGAGGATGTCAGCACGCCTAAGAGGTCTAAATCCTTAAACCGGCAAAATTCTCTAAGAGGAAATGCCTCTTTTCCAGGTGCATGGGACACTCAGAATTACTCCTTATCTCATGAAAATACTTTTGAAAGATGCTTGTATGGAAAGGAGGGTGTTTAAAAAATGTAGACACACATATATCTAAGATAAGATATAATTTGATCCACATATAATTTAAGATAAATCATAATCCATTTGTATGAGGAACAATCCTTCCCTGTGGAGGGGGAGGTTAAGGACCTCAGCTCCTCAGCTTAGACAGCTCCCCAGTCCCAGCCCCAAGAGAGCCTTCAATGTTGACAGGCCAGTCCCAGCTTTCCTCCCGCCTGTTTGTAGGAATGACTTGTCTATGGGAGGGTTTACTCCCCTCCAAAGTGCTTATTGTGGGCAAAACGAGCTAGCAATAAACCACCATGAAAGTGCAGCACTGGGAGAGGTATTTAAGAGCCTCCCCCTAGGCAGAGCCAAGGAATTAATGACCTGCATGGGATACGCTTGCTTTCTCTATCCTCAGCTTGGAAGTGTTTTTTTTCCCTGCCGTACACCAGTCCAGCCTAACCATACCTTCCCATTGCCTTATTGCATCTGTAAGATCAGGGCATGAGTAGCGTAGATCTATCAGGCAGAGAAAGGGGTCATGGCTTGGGAAGCAGATAGCCGACCTTTGCACAGCAATCAGCTTAGTGCAATCTTGCAGCTTGAGCCATCACGATTGCATGATGTTGCAAGATTATACTTAAAGCCTGACCTTTGCGCTGTTGCAAATAGAGAGACTGAGAATTTCTGCAATCAGCCCGAACGTCCTGACACAAAGAAGTGAGAGTGCTCTGACTCACGCTGAGGTAGAACACAGATGAGGGGCCGTAAATGACAGAATTAGGGCAATGGATCGAGATTCAATCTGGGCTGATCTGTTAAAAGACTCTTTAAGAAGAGATTGGAGTTAGGCCCAGAAGCAGGCTATGCGTTATCTGTAACTTGTCATAAGATGTATCTATCTTTGTTAGTTCTTCAGTAAAAGAAGGGGGGGTGGTCAGTCAATCTCAAGAATTCCTTTGATGTCATAAGAGAGGTTCTGTGTTTAGAGCCCTCGAGATACTGTTGCAGATAGGAGTCTGCCCAAGGTGGACCCCGCTGACATCTACTGTCAGGGTCCTTGTGCCCTCACCAGGGACACTGTCTGACTGCTGGGCAGACCCTCCCTTCCTGAACTCCTGCAAGCCCCTGGCTGGTCTGGGTTGTCTCCTCACCTTCGTCACTGCAGCCAGGGCCCATGCAGGGCTGGAAGTCCTGGGTGTCGGGGCAGGGGACGCTGAGGTCCAGCTGTGCCTTCAGCATGCGCTGTCGCATCCTCTTGCCTTTGTCGCAGGTGGAGGAGCTGCAGGCGGACCATGGGGACCAGTTGGAGTAGATGCAGGTTTCAGGGGTGTCATCTGGAAAGAGTGTTTGACATGTTTTCCCTGGGAGCCTATGGGAGCTGCCACTGGCCCTCCCCCCATACTGGCTCATCTGGGAACAAGAAAAGCCATGCTGCCAGACTGGCCTCGGTGAGCCTGCGTGCACCTGGGACGGAAGCAGCCATTCACTTCCCTTTAAAGATGACAGTTTAACATCTTGCTAATAAATATCTAAATGAGCAGAATGATTCTTATTATCCCTTCCTCTCAATACATGAACTTCTTCTCATTTTCAGTCCCTCATCTTGGCATTGTTTCCACACACATGCATGCTCATTGTAGGCAATTTTGAAAAGCTCAAGTCTTGTTTTCATGCCATGGCTTCATCTTCCCAATGATCCCGTACACAGTTGTCATGGTAAGAATAAAAGCAGCCGCTATTCATTGAGTACTTATCATGTACCAGCGCCATTCTAAGAGCCTTACATGTTTTATTCCATTTAATTCTCACAACTGTATGAAGCAGGTTCTTTTATCATCCCCATTTGACTGTCAAGGAAACTGAGACAGAAAGGTTAGCTTCTTGCCCAAGATCACATGTCTACTGAGAGTCCAGGTTGTCTGGCTCCAGATCCCATAAGAAAACTTGAGCTTGAACCATTACTCTGTGCTCCCTCCTGACTGTAAGAGCTGGGCCTTTCTTTGCTTGCTGGGAAAGTGAATGTATCCACACCTGCCTTATAGACTGGCCTGAGAATCAAAGCAGAGAGTAGTCTGAATCCTGCGAAGCCCATTCAAACGAGATTTACGTGATTGTTTTAAAGGCCTGATGTTGTTGAGTATATATTCTGATGTCATATCTTCACCAATTCCCTTATGCTTTATGCCTAACCTTGGCCTTGTTTTTGATTATTTCTTGAGGAGAAATCCTCAGAGATAGGATTACCAAGTCAAAGCACATGGTTTATGGTTCTTAAAACAGGTTAGCAAATTGCTTTCTCAAAGGGTTGTGCCAATTTATGTTGCCACCTGCAATAAAAGAAAACAATGTACCTTCATCTTTCTCTTCTGGAGCCAGGTCAGCTACAATATCATCGACATTGTCAGGTACAATATTGCATTGTTCCCCCTGCAAAAGGAATTTTACTTGGAGGGCTCACATAGCAAAAGAAGGGAATGTGTAGTGTGAAGATGAAAGAGGACTAAAATCTAATGCCCATTCTGTATACAAATCGTATTTATGGCAAAGTTCTGGGCCAACATTTACAATCTGCCTGAGAAAGAAATGCCAAGAAAGCAGAAATGGCTAACCAGAGATGATAAATACATAACTTGGGTACCAGCACTCCCCAGTTCCTGGCCCAGGGGAGACATTAGTAATCAATTACGGAACTCACAATGAAACCAATTTGCCTGGATCAAATTGTTCATTTGAGCACTGGGCCTCACTGCTGAGTTCATTTTGCTCATTTTCTTTTTTTTTTCGTTTTTTGAGATGGAGTTTTGCTCTTGTCACCCAGGCTGGAGTGCAATGGCACAATCTCGGCTCACTGTAACCTCCACCTCCAGGGTTCAAGTGATTCTCCTGCCTCAGCCTCCCGAGTAGCTGGAATTATAGGCGCCTGCCACCAGGCCCAGTCAATTTTTGTATTTTTAGTAGAGATGTGGTTTCACCATGTTGGCCAGGCTGGTCTTGAATTCCTGACCTCAGGTGATCTGCCCACCTCGGCCTCCCAAAGGGCTGGGATTACAGGCATGAGCCACCGTGCCTGGCCTGCTTATTTTCATCTTATGAAATAATTTGCGTGTTAGAAACCCAGGGAGGCCCAGGAATTCCATATCCCGAGGTGCTTTCTGCCAGGGACTCCATGATTCTAGAGCAGAAAGGTGTGCAATCTCCCTGGCACTCCTGCCAGGAAGGGCCGATGCCAGAGTGGGCTCTAACCCAGTACCTTCCGTGCGATTCTCTCGATGACAACTCTGGCTACTTGAGTGATGGACCCACCCTCTGGGTCGTAGAAAGGACTCTGAGGATGGTCCAGGCTCGTCAGGGGCCGGATTTTCTCCTGGGGAATGGTGGGCTTGTTGGGTGACTGCAAGAAAACATACAGAGGTAGAGAGTAAGAAATAAAATTGGGAAAACCCACAAAAGCCATTTGTTACATGTATCAGAGAAAAGTCCTTAATAGGAATTTGACAAGTTTAACTACTATTTATATTTATGGAATTGTGTTCATGCCATATACTGTGCTGGGAAAATTCTAGAACTGTATTTTAAAATTCTTCCATATACATGGTAGGATTGTGCTCAGATGAAGAAGCCAAGTTTCAGAGAGGCCATCCAAGCTAGGAAATGGCTGAGCCAGGTTGGCCTGAATCCCAAAGTCTTTCTAATAGACCAGGCATTGGAAAACTTTTTTTCTGTAGAGGGTCAGATGCTACATATTTTAGGCTTTGTGAACCATACTGTGCCTGTTGCTAATACTCAACTCAGCCGTGGTAGTGGGAAAACAGCCGCAGATAATATGTACTTGGAGGAGTATAGCTGGCTTTGAAACCTTTATTGACAAATCACATGGTAGGGCAGATTTGTCTTCCAAACCATAGTTTGCAGATGTCTGTTCTTCTAGATTGTTCTCCCATTGGTTTTCTGATGGCTCCAGATTTCAATGCAATTGATCATATCAGAGAAATACGACATTCAGGACAGAATGCAAACTCTTTAGCCCAGCTGTCCAGAAACCTTCGCTCTTGCCATCGTGATTTTGGAATGCTGTCCCCTGCTCACTTGGGAACTGCTCTTTAGCACTTCCCTGTGCATGCTCTCCTGGCCACTGCACAGACACTTCCCAGAGCCCATATCACACCCCATGTGATGATGAGACCATGCCGTCCTCCCCAGCCAGACTGAAAGTTCACCTAGGACAGAGCCTGGGTCAGATCTCCTCTGTGTCCCTCAGGATGGGGCTGGGCAAGGAGAAGGTGCTAGGGAAGTTTGCCACTCACCACTCCAGGCACACACACACCTCATAGGTCACCCCGCTGTCGGTGCCAGCATCCCAGGGAATCAGGTCTTGCACCACCTTCTGGACCCAGCCACATTCCTTGGTGCACAGATCTTCTGCAGATAAGCCTACGTTCCAGTCGGGACTGGGGCCCATCATGGTCAGGAAGGACATTAAATGGCGAGTTCTGTCCACAGAAAATTCAGCTGAAGGTGCTGCTCTCCTGGAAATGAAATACAGAGACCATTATATTAGAGTTCTGGGGGTTGGTCCTCACTCTGAGAGAAATCTGCCTGGATTATGGATGAAGAATGAGAGGGACAGAGAGTATTCAGATTTGTGGTCTCCCACTGAACTCTGCCTTTGGCCACGACGGGTTTATACCCTTCTCTGTCATGAGCCCATCCATTGAAGAAACGTGGAGAGAACCATATACTACCATCCTATCGAGTATTTCTTTTCTTTTCTTTTCTTTTTTTTCTTTCAGAGACAGAGTCTTGCTCTGTCACCCAGGCTGGAGTGCAGTGGTATGATCATGGCTCACTGCTGCCTCAAACTTCTGGGCTCAAGTGATCCTTGCAACTCAACCTCCCATCAGAGGGGTCATCTCCCCCAACTTCCTGTTTCTGTTGTCCTCAGAAGGCAGGCGCTGTCCAGCTCCAGACTGTACCCATCGGCTCACAGCTGGGGAGCAGGGACCAGCTGTAGAGTCAGAGACCTTTGGCCGACACCCCCGGGTTACTGGGAATAACATCCTGAGTCTAAGCTATCGGAGGCTGCTCTTCAACCTCTATCTCTTTGTGTCACTCAGATTCTCAGGAATGGCTGGGACCACGTGAGATACACAGCAGCAACCACTCAGAGTGGCTGGGAAGGAAAGAGTCACATTCACAGGGCACACAGTGGGTGGCAGTCCCATATTATTTCATTTTCCCCTCATGGCAATCCTGTGGGGTTAGAATTATTATCCTGTCTCGTAGAGAGGCCATGAAAGTGAATAAGTGGTTAATGAACTAAGAGACACAACTAGGAGGCAGCTGAGACTTGAAGGCAGCTTGGCCTGACTCTGCACCCCCAGGCTGCTAATCATGGGGAATCCTTGGCCAGAGACAAACTGTTCTGTTCAGTCCAGCTGGCAGCTGCTCTGCCTCAGCTGTCTAGAAGTCCCTGTGCCTCTGTTGGGACCAGCTGCTTCTGGCTGCCCTCACCTGGCTCCAGAAAGCAATGACTGCAGACCCGACTGGGGCTGGGGAACTGGGCCCAGTTCCATACCCAAGGGCTCTGGTATCACCTCTTACAGCTGTGTGTCCTTGGGCAGATTACCAAACCTTTCTGTGTCTCAGTGTCCAAATCTTTAAAATGATGATCACATATTTCTACTCCAAAGGGTTCCTGTGAATTTCAAATGAGCTAGGTTGCAGACAGTACTAAGCCTAGTACCTGGCCCTAGAACTCTTATCACCATTAGTGTTATTGAGAGAAGCACCATAGGGTCGTATGGAGATCAGAAAGGGGACAGGTGGGAAGAAAAGACTTCCTGAGTGGACTTTCCATTTTAGCCTGATGCCAGTCTAGGTTCTGGCACAGGAGTGGAGAAGAACCTGGCCTGAGCCCTGGCTTTGGCATCCGTTGACTGACAAGGTCCTCTTGCTGCCTCCCATGCACCCGCTCCCTTATCCCGCCCTACATGCTACCTAAGAAGCTCCCTGGGCCCTGATGGGCAAGCCTAGCTGCAAGTCAGCTGCAGGTTCCACTTGTACTTGCACCTATTGGGCAAGCTATTCAATGATTGGAAAACTGTGGTCCTTGGACCAGCAGCATCAGCAACCTCTAGGAACTTGAAGGAAATACAGATTCTTGAGCCCCACCCCAGATTTGCTGAATTAGAGACTTGGGGTAGGACCCAGCAATTTAATAATCCCTCCAGATTTTAATATACCTCAAGCTTGAGAATGCTGGGTCCACTCATCTTTCAAGCCTCAGATCATGTCACCTCTTCGAGCGGCCTTTCTGCCTGCCTTCGGCTGAGGCAAGTATATAGCGCCAGATTCCCACACTCTGCACAGGTCTTGCCTTCAGCTGAGGCAAGTACATAGCGCTGAATTTCCCACATTCTGTGCAGGTCTCTATAGCCAGACCCCAGGAATGCAATCACTTCCTCACTGTTTCCTCTCCGCAACTTAGACTGGGAGTTCCTTGAAGGAACTCTATGTTTTATAGCTGCACCCTAGGACCTAGTGGGCCAACTGAACAAATATACATATGATGACTTGAGCTCCTCCACTTCCTAGCTTTAGATCTTGGGCAAGTGGCTCACCCTCTTCAAATCTCAATATCTTCATCTAGCAATATATACCTGCAGTGTTGCTGTCAGGATCAAATGAGATGCTTTATTAGGAAGCCTTTAGAAACTGCTAAAGTATTGCAATGACATCATCAGCTACTTAGGCACAAATCAGGGGGTTTAATTTCCTTTTCCCAAGTGTGCATTTTCTGGCATGTAAGTCAGTGATTTTAACAGCTTCTTTAAAGACCTGGTTCACACAAGGATTGCAGTCTATGGAGGTGTGGCATTACCTCATCTAGGGACTCACAGGACAGGGTTCTTGTCTGCCTTCTAGTAACTGCTGAGCAGACAGCACGGGCACCTGGGTGCGGCTGCCCTCTGGGGGCGTCCCCTAGGAGGCAGGTTTCCTCTTCCATTGTTATAGAGACTGACCGCTCCATCTATTGCCTTCCTGTCTTCCTAAGTATGTGATCTGAGGCCAGATTAATCATTCATATCCTGTACCCCATGGGTGACTCTATTCACAATGGCAATCTAAGGGGACAAAAGCAGTTCTAATCCAGAGCTGTAGAAACTAAACCAACTGCCACCCTAACATACTGCCCTGAAACCTGCTCAGCCAATGGGTGTAACCATCTGAGACCAAGGCCTGTGGAAATCATTCTCAGCAAAGGCATTTTGGCCCAGTCTATTGTATCCAAGTCTGTAGCCGAAGCGAGGTACCCTCTAGACCCTGGCAAATGTTTCAAGATGTGGGAAACATGGGGCAGCCAATTCCTGACCGTGAGGTCACATGGCTGATCACACGGTGACAGAGTAAATTTGAATCTATAAGGGCCTGAGAACAATTTTCTAGCATCTTCAGATATGCCCTGCAGCTGGAGAATCCCTCCCTGACCCCGTTTATGTAACACTTCCTGGAGGAGGTATTTCCTGACCTCTCCCCAAATTGCTTAGAACTCCTATTCTACCTCCCCATAGCATGCTGAACTTACTCTTGCTTTGGAATTTCTTGTTAACATCTGCCTTCCCCATCAGGTTCCAAAAGAGTGAAAACCACTTCTGTCCTGTTCATAGCTATATCCTAATGTCCGGCTTAGAACTTGGCATGCCATGGATTCTCTTCAAATGTTTGTTGAAGTAAATGAATTAATCTAAGACATGAACATGGAGCTCTTGTATTTCCTTTGACCTTCAAATTTAATTAAGCATCACTTCAAAGTATTTATTCTAAAATAAAAATGAAATGAATAAGAATCTATATGAGTTTTGCTTAGAAAATGCTAGATAGGACTGAAGTGCTTTAATTTGTTCAAAATGTCATAAAAATTCATATTTATGCTTTTGTATATGCCATGTCTTCCAGTATATGACATTTTGTCAATTTGGTTTCATTTTCCTATCTGGGACTTAGACTTGTATCCACGTTCTAGCAAAGAGAGTTGATCTAGCTATACCATATCCCAGAGTATATGATAAAGCATGATAGACAAAATAGCATGATATTCAGATAAGATAGAAATATAAATCAGCAACACAGATAGGGGATCCCAGAAACTATATATAAGGACTATACAGAACAGGCTTTTCAAATTAGGGGTAAAGAAAAGATTGTGCAACAAGTGGGGTTGGGCTAAGTTAACTGTAGCAAAAAAAATACTGGATTCACATTTAATATACCACACAAGAAAAAACCAAAAATAAACCAGACTCAGAGTCAGATAGAAAATAACCAGATCATAGAAAAAAATAAAGCTTTCAGATCTATTAGAGAAATATTAATTTTTTCAACTTTGAAACAATACAAGCAATAATAAAGGAATTATCTATCAAGGAAAAACATCTGTAACATGAAAACGGCAGTACTGAACTGGAGAGAAAAATGACATGCTGGCAAAAAATGTCTCCACTGAGTGACTGACAAAGTGTTAATATCTATACTATGTACAGAGCTAATCCAAATATGTAGAAAAAGATCCCACTAGATAAAGAAAAGTTATGAACAGACAATTCACATTAGATATGAAGACCCAGAGAAATGTTTCCTCTTTCTACATTTGGAGAGGCAGTATGGTGTGGAGGGAAGAACCCAGGGCACTGGGGACAGTCAGAGCTGGATTCGAATCAGCTGTTTATTTCATAGCTATGTGATGGGGGCCTCCACCTCACCTTTCTTTGCAGTTACTACACTGCCAAGTGGGAGCGTCATCATCCTACCCCAAGGTTTTATTGTGAGAAAATTGCTTATCATTGTGAGGGACACATAACAGGGCTTGGTAGAGGCTGATTTCCTTCTCATTCAACTTTTCCGAACAAAATGTTCCAAAACACCATAAAAGAAAAGAGGTAAGAAAGGATTTTGAAACTGCTTCCAGAGACTTACAATCCCCTCCTAAATTACAGATCCAAACCAGTGAGACTCAGGAGGGTTTCCTAAACCACTCATGCTGTGTTCTGTCTCTCAACCTCTGTTTTCAAAAATCTGAATTTTCAGAGTTGCAAAAACTCAACATGGCCACAAGAGGCCGTCAAAGTCATTCGCTAGGCTGAAGTCCTGCAGAGGTGTGTGTGGAGAAAGGTCTGAGAGAGGTTCCCGTAGCGTTGGAAAACGCTGTGTTTATAACCAGGAAGCATCTAGGACTCCAGGTCCATCTGGACGCTTAGATCTACCACCTGCTCCTCTGTCCAAGGCCCATCTTCCTTTAGCACCCCGAGGACATCGATGGACCTCTGCAGGTGTTGCAGGAGGCAGGGAGAGCCCTGACTCTTCCAGCCCTGATTTAAGAGAAAGATGTCTCTGGCCTCCCGGGGAAGGTGGCTTTGGATTTCTGGAGAAGGTGACCATGTCTCTACTCCACTGGCCTCACAAACACGACCTTTGTCTAATCAATGTTAATCTGGCAGAGTGCCTGGAAATAATTTAAGGTGATGACAGTGGTTTGCAGGATTCATTATAAGAAAGGAAATAAAAATTATTTGTAAAAGTTCCAGTGATTCTTAGCATTCAGATGCAGTTGCAGGAACCAGATGATGGACATTCAGAATTGATTAGTAGGAAATCTGGGCATTTTCTACTTAGGCGCCAGAGGAACTAGGGAAGGATGTGGGTTTTGTTAAGAGTTTGCCTTTCCTGTCTCTACCTGCACCCTGGGCTGTTGGAGCCACAGCTTGATTTATTGAGCTAAACAAGTCAGCAGCTAATTTGCTCATTCATGGCTGTCCTTTGAGAAGTGGTCCTGGGGATAAAGATGCAGATCATTGAAAAACAAGTCAGTTTCAACGGGCAGGACCTTGCAAAGTAGGTCACCCTGGCTTTCCACTGGGCGGAGGGAGGCTGGAATCCCATTAACCTCAATCAGGCAGGCTCAGCAAAGAGGGGCAGGGCTGTTTCTGCAAAACAAAACTTGGCTGCATGTAGGCTTCCTAATTTGACTTCCTAATGAGATTTGGAAGAGGAAAGGGGAGACTGGGGTATGGGAAAATCAAAGGAAAATTCCTTTCCCTTAACAAGCTGGTAGCATTGAGTGCAGAGGTTTTAGGTGTTTGGGAGGTCTGAGTGTTTGCCATCAATTAATTTTGTTCCACTGGGGCCTCAGGAAGTCTGAGGGGTAGGTGAAATGTGGGAAGCTGTCCGAAAATATTCATTTCAGTTTTTCAGAAAGTCTCTC
>NW_012117155.1:111001-153967 GCF_000951035.1 Colobus angolensis palliatus
GCGCCCGGCCTACCATTATTATTATTTGAGACAGGGTCTCGCTCTGCATGGCTCATTGCAGCCCCAACCTCCTTGGCTAAAGTGATCCTCCTGCCTCAGCCTCTCAGGTAGCTGAGACCACAGGCACATGCCACTATGCCTGGCAAATTTTTCAAACTTTTTATAGAGATGGGGATCTTGCTTTGTTGCCCAGGCTGTTCTCAAACTCCTGGGCTCGAGTTAGCCTCCTGCCTCCACCTCCCAAAGTGTTAAGATTACAGGTGTGAGCCACGGCCCCAGGTCTTACTCATTACTTTTAATGCAAAAATTCAAATAAAAAATTTCAAATGTCACATGGCTTGGCCTCACACCAAACTCATCTTTGATTTCTGGATCTAGTTAGACCAAAGCCTTTTAGTGCCTTAGACATACTCTACTCCCTCCTCATACAGGGCCTTTGCACATGATAGTCTCTCCAGATTTTCTAGAATGTTCTCCCCTTTTATTCTTTGCTTAGTTAACTCCTACTGCTTCCTTAGATCTTAGCTTCACTGCCTTTTTAGGGGGAAGCTATCTCTAACCCCCAGGCACTGTCATGGCACTTTATGTCTTTCCTTCATAGATGTGTCACATTTATTTGTGTGATCATTTAGCAAATATCTCTTCCCCACTGAATTGTAATCTCCATAAGGAACTGTGCTGTGCTCACCACAGTTGCCCTAAGCACCTTTCACAGGACTTTTTTTGGGGGACCCTCCTATCAAGGATGTTTCAATCTTCCTTGATAGGATACAGGGTAAGTGAAAGTCAGATTTTGTTTGTTTTGGGGTAGGTGTGAGACCATTTGGTGTGGTCACATTGTTAATTTCATGCCAATCAGAAGGCTCATTGGCAGGTATATATGTCTTCAGTAATTTAAACATGGGAATATGAATGAATTGTTACTTAATTGGGAGGATCTTGTTCTAGTGAAAAGCACAGGCATTAGAATCAGCCGGGTACTGTCGGCATTCTGTATCCACCCTTGGTGTCAAATGACCTCCGAGTCTCAGTAGTTTGGTCATTGGTAAAATGGACATTGCAATACCTACCTCATGGTTATTAGGATTAAAAGGGATAATAAATGTCAGTGCCTATTTGGACCCAAGGAGATGCTGAAAGTAAAAGGACTGTTCTCTCTTTCCTCTCTCCCTCCCTTCCTATCTCTTTCCTGAATGTGCTTTGATTTGTAGTTTACATCTTCCTAAGCCCAGGCTCCTCAAGACAAAACCGGTAGAAAGATTCCTTAATGGTGCAAAAATTGGTACCTACAAACTCTCCCTACCCCTACCTTCCTTTGATCCCCTGCCCACTTAGAGGACTAGAAGTGAGGGGTTCTTTACACATAGGTTCTGGGAGCCGAGGAACTGGGAGAATCTGAAGAGACAGTAGAGTAAGGATATTCAGGGTGACCCGACTGGTAACTGATGTTAATTATGCAAAGGGCACTGAGGGCTTTTGTGAATTCACATCGTTGTTTTTTGGTAGGACAGGTATGAGATGGGCAAAGGTGCATCTGCCAGGAGAGCGCCTTGGGCAGGCCCTCCCTCGTGTTGCTTCTCTTGGAGGGCAAGGCATTTCCTGGGCTGGGTGGGTTTTTTCCTGCCCTGGTGTGAGCTTCCTTAGGGAGGATCCAGAGCAAGGCTTAGAGCTCACAGCAGGCTAGAAAAGGCCTCCATGCAGCCAGCTGGGCTGCCCTGGGCCAGCTGTCTTAGTGTTGGTCTCTTTTTCCCTCCTCAGGCCTCCACTCAGAGCCTCAGCTCCACCCAAACCTGGGCCAGTCCTGACCAGCGCAAGGAACACCTTTCAGGCGCAGCCCCATGTCCCTCTTGTATGCAGCAGGAGGAGGTTCTGCCCCTGCTCTGGGGCTCCAGAGCCACTCCTCACCCTAACATTTATCCCCTTGGAGTTTACAAGACTGCCACGATGACATTATATTTTATATATTCAGGTTGTATGGTGCTGCCTGGACTTGTGCAAAGGGAAGACCTGGAGTGGCACAACTTTGTCTGTTGTCTGTCTCCCCTCTGGCTGAGTGTTCCAGAGAGCCAGGACTGCGTGTGCAGGGCTGGCGCACAGTAGGGGATGGGCCATTAGTTTGCTGAATGGTTAAATGAGCAGGTATCAGGTGCCTCGCCATAGTTTCTGTGTTCCCAGCCAGTCAGCTAGGAGCACTCCTCCTCCCTCACTCCAGCTGCCCTATCCTGGGGCATCTTCCTTTTGAATGTCCAGCACTTTCCTCCCTTCCTATCCTGTGGATTTCACCTTTTCTCCCACTGAGCAGTGTCTCACACATTGCTCATGTTGCTGCTGTCTTCAATATCGGTGTTAATGGATGTAGATTACTCCCTAGAGGGGCTGGCCAAAGCTTCTTCATAAACTTTCTTGGGGTCAGTCAGGAGCTTCTTCTGCTCCAGGCCTTGCATCTTTAAAGGATAAGCAGAATCAAGGCTTGTTCAAGGAACTGCCCAGGATTCAGGGTGGCCTGCATGAGGTACAGTGTGGGGAGGCCAGGAGATGAATCCTGACGTGTGTTTCGCCCACCTGTGCACACTAAACTAAGGAGTGTGGACTTGATCTTGACACTAAGAGAGGTCACAGAGGGATGAAGAAGGAGAGGACACAACAGATTTGGATTATTTTTTGTTGTTGTTGAGACAGAGTCTTACTCCTATCACCTAGGCTGGAGTACAGCGGCGCGATCACGCCTCCCTGCTGCTTGACTCCCTGGGCCCAGGTGATGCTCCTACTTCAGCCTCCTGAGTAGGTGGGACTACAGGCATGCGCCACCATGCCCAGCTAGTTTTTTGTATTTTTAGTAGAAGCAGGGTTTCGCCATGTTACCCAGGCTGGCCGGAGGATTTGGATTTTATTTATTTATTTTTTGAGACGGATTCTCACGCTGTCACCAGGCTGGAGTGCAGTGGTGCAATCTCGGCTCACTGCAACCTCCGATTCCCTGGTTCAAGCGATTCTCCTGCCTCAGCCTCCCGAGTAGCTGGGATTACAGACATGCGCCACCATGCCCAGCTAATTTTTATATTTTTAGTAGAGACTGGGTTTCACCATGTTGGCCAGGATGGTCTCAATCTACTGACCTCGTGATACACCTGCCTTGGCTTCCTAAAACGCTGAGATTACAGCGTGAGCTACTGCACCTGGCCAAGATTTGAATTCTTAAAAGATCGCTCTAGTAACTGTGGATGAGGAATTGGACTGAGGGAGACTACAGCAAAGGAAAGAGGTGACGTGGTGCAGGTGAAAAAGGGTGATGGCTTGAAGGAAGGGGAGGAGAACAGCCAAGTAAGGACTGATTTGTGAGCTGCTCAGAAGGCAGAATCCACAGGGCTTTGAGACTCACTGTACTTTCAATATTTCTCCACATGGAGAACAGCAGGTTTGTTGAAGGTGATGGGACCCATTTGGGACATGATGAGTTTAAGGTCCAGGTGGATCATTCATGGAGAGGTGTCCAAAAACCTGATGGATACACCACTGTATCTATCTATCCATCCATTTGGCAGGAGGTAGTTTTGGAGACTGTCAGCATACGCCTAGTCACCTGACTCAAGGGCAGATAAAATCTCTATGGGATAGAGGAGACAGAAAAGAAATGGGACTGAGAATGGAACGCAGGGTAAATCTGACTTTCCACACGTCAGACTGGCTAAGCGTGAGTATAACCTGTATGCTCTGAGGGTGAGGGCATGTTCGGTCTGTTGTGGCTGAGAACATTGGTGAACACAGAACAGTTAATCCTCACATCTGAGTTGGGTGCACTGTGGTATCAAGGCCATTGGGGAAAAACAGAGCCTGAGCCTGCATCCTTGAGAAGATAGGGCAGGTGTGATACTCTGCACCTAGAAACCATCTTGCCTGCTTGTTAGTGGAGAAGTACTGCTAACTTTAACAGCATAGCTGGTATGTGGTGGCCACTAGGTAGGTGGCCTTGAGAAGGGGCTAGGATAAGACAGGCCAGGCGAGGGACTTGTGTTACTTACACGTTGAGAGGCTGCCAGGCTGGCCACTGGGCTTTGGCTTTGATGACAGTGAGGACCTCATCACTCTGCAAAAAAGGACCACAAATATTTAGTGAACAGAGCAGGGCTCATGGGAACAATAGGGCTTTGAGCTGGTGACATCGTTCACCCCACTCCCTCACTTGCTGTTGGAACTCTTCCTGCCTGGGTTTAGAGCCACCTTTCTCTGGGATGGGGGAACCCTGGGGCCTCAGTGATACCAGGAGAGGGAACTGAGTGTCTAGGTATGTCCTCGACACTGAAGGGCCACTGAGTCATACCTTTGGTTTCCAGCTCAGCCCATCCCTTCCCCACTAGAGCAGAGATCTGGCCTGGATTCTGCCTTGGTTGGCCAGACTCCCATGTCGTGTCCATTCCAGAGGGCAGAGCCATGCTCTGTGTCCAGACACTGAGTGGGGCCTGCTCCAGGCCAGCTGGGTCAGCAGAAGCTGCAATGTGGCTAACACCTGGCTCCGAGGACTGTCCCCCTAAGGCCTGTCCTGCTGGTGAGACCCATGGCTGGATCAGACTCCCTTGGACGAGGAGGCCAGCAGAAAGCTGAGGCCCCACACCTGTGGTGTTCCTCAGGTTCTCTGGCTCTGTTTTGCTTTGGATGATGAATAAAGCACGATAAAGTTATTTTAGGGATAACTGGGGAACTTGAAGTAATTTTTTGAGGAATAATTTGATAATTAACATTTTGAAGGAAAGCACTGAATGGTCATCATAGGGCAAAAATCAGAACTTTGTTGATCTTGCTTAACTTTGAGGTTTGGTTGGGTTTTTATTTTCAATTACCCACTGCGGGTGAGGGGTGCCATGATCTTTGCAAGGCTGGAGGCCTCCACAGGCTGAAGTTCAGCTTTGGTGGGGAGCTTTCCCCAGAGTAGAGTCAGCTGGCCCTGTATTACCCCTTTCCCTGGCCCGGGCCCAGCAGTGCTCAGACACAATAGTCCATTGTGTGTGGAAAACTCCAGAATGTCACCATCTGGGGAAGGAAGGGCTTTGTTGCCAACTGAACAGATCCCTGAGTTCCAGGGGAAGAGACTTGCTTGGCTGGCTCATGGTGACAAGGCTACAGTCCTTAGAGTCGTGCCTGGCAGCAGGTGCCTAGAATATAGTTAGGATGCATTGTGACCTTCTCCCTGGTTGGGTACCTTGCCCAGAAAATCCCACAGCCCCATGGAGACTGGAAGGAAGGACAGTGCTATCTCTGAAGCTCAGGCCCAGAGGTTTTAAAATGCTTTCTGGTCCAGCGCTTCCCATTTACCATGCAGGAAAGGGGCTGTTGGGTGGTGGTGGTGCAGAGGAAGGCGGCTTAGCCAGACCCAGTGTGGTCTGGGCTCCTACAGACAGTCCTGGGTGAGGAGAAGGGCCCACAAAGACAGGCCAGCAGCGGTGAGCCACCCAGGAAGCTTGCAGCCTCCACCTAGGCTCAGGCTCCCTGGGGTGCCCTCTTTGCATCAGATGAAAAAAATCTTCGGATGCACAGACACCTCAACATTCATACGTCTGCAGGCAAAGCATTTCCCAACAGAGCAGTTACATTTCTCATGCAAAATATATTTATTTGTTTACAGTGTATCCCTTCTTCCCTCCTAAGAAATACCTGTTGAATGACCGAGAAGTTGTTTATCCTGAAGTCACAAAGAGAACACAACTTATCTATCTCCTGAGTGCCAGCTCCGTGTCTCCCCAGACCTGGTTTTCCTCCAGTCATCTCATATGCCTCATGGCTGAGCCCTTCCTCTGACCTCAGAGTCCTGCTCCTCCTCCAGCAGCCCGGCCTGGGTTGAAGGCACAGCTCAGGCGTGCCTGAGCTGGATGCCGAACACCACCAGATCCCTTCATCCCCGACACCAGTCAGGCTGAGGCCTCCAGTGTTCACCTCCTTCCACAGTCGCCCCTCTGGCCACACCATCTCCAGTATCTTCTTGCTTCCCCCAGTTCATCCTCCACTTGCTGCAAATCTGACCATATCTGTCTCCTGCCAAAACCCTTCAAAGGCTCCTCATAATTTCCATGACAATTTCTTACTTCCTGAGTTTTGCTTACGTGGTCCTCATCATCTAGTTCTGCTCTACTTTTTTTCTTTGATTTTTAATTCCAGAATAATACACACACTGTGGAAAACTTTAGCATCACAGAAACTCACAATGTAAATGTTGAACACAGTCTACTTCAACAGCGACCCTGCCTTCTATCTCCTTCTCCCTTTCCAGAATATTACAGCGTGGTGTGTATCTTTCCAAATCTTCTACGATGCACATGTAAGGATGTGTGTGTGTGTGCATGCATTATATTTAGCTTTCCCGCCAAATTTGTGTCATACTGAATATCTTGTTCTGTACCATGACTTTAAAATATTTCCTTACTATCATATCACAGGAAACTCTCCATCAGTACATACTATATACTACATATACTATGTATCTTATCTGTCTTTTTTGATTTTTAAAGTGTTGGATATCTTCAAATTATGGCAAACCAGGTCAAGACTTATAAAAACAAAATCCAAGATACTGTCTGACGACAATCCCTTTGCTCTTGAAGAAATATTTCACTAGAAAATAAAATCAATGTGGGTGGAGTGAAGGTGGCTGCCAAGTTAGCTGGCCCTGCAGATTCACCTTGCTTTACAGTTAAATTCTGGTTTACAGGTCCCAGCTAATATAGTGATTTTGCTTTTGTAGTATATAACTCTACACACACACACACACACACACACACACACACACAAAATATGCTTCTTGGCCTTTTGACCAAGATCAAATGTACAACTCCACAAATACAGTTTGGACCCTACATTACCATTTATTTATGGTGATGAAACTCCATTTAGATCTATGGAGGCTCCAAGGATGGTGGGTTCCTGTGTGTGGGGCATGACAGCTTCCTGCTGTAAATCTTTTCATCTAGTGGTTACACAACATCTGCATGGTCAACAGCTTATTGTTCTCTTTTTTGGTGATCATTTGAGTTAAATGAAATAGAAAGCAGGAGCATTCTACCACACTTATTTAAAAAGCTACATATTTTTGTTGAAGCAGCAAGTTATCTGGTAGAACTTAACTTCTACAGGATCAGAGAGAATCTTCCTCATTCATGGCCATATCTCCATGCCCACGGCTGCTCAGTAGATTGTTGAAAAAGCAAAGTCACACCATTCTTTTTGATGTATGCAGACAGTTATATAGCAGGGGATATTCTCTAACTTATTCCACTGGCACCATTAGCAAATATTTAGTTGTTTTCATAAATGATGCTGTGATGAAGACTCATGTACATATTTATTTGCTCATACATCCAAGGATTCCTGTGTCATTGAGTCAAAGGAGTGATCAAAACATGAAGCAAATTTAAAATTGTAGCTGGCCCTACCAAATTGCCATCCAAATGTCTATACTAATTTCTACTCCCAGCAAGGATGTGTATGTGCCCATGTTCTCAATTTAGGGCACACAAGATACTATTCTTTTTTTTTTTTTTTTTAACTTTTCCAAATTTTTATTTGGACAAACGTATAAAGTTCTTGTCAGTTACATCCTTAAGTTTTTCAATAATTTTTAAATGCAAAGGTTGGGCAAGACTTGTAAAGAGGTACACACATACAGCCCGGCGCGTTGGCTCATGCCTATAATCCCAGCACTTTGGGAGGCCGAGGCGGGCGGATCAAGAGGTCAGGAGATCGAGACCATCCTAGCTAACATGGTGAAACCCCGTCTCTACTAATAATACGAACAATTAGCCAAGCGTAGTGGTGAGTGCCTGTAGTCCCAGCTACTCGGGAGGCTGAGGCAGGAGAATGGCATGAACCCAGGAGGCGGAGCTTGCAGTGAGCTGAGATTGCACCACCACACTCCAGCCTGGGTGACAGAGTGAAACTGTCTCAAAAAAAAAAAAAAAAAAGGAGGTACACACGTACATGCCATGTTCTTCTCCCAAATAGACGGGCCCTTTTTTAAGATTCCAGATGTAAATGTGGTTGTCACCCTGCTTTTGAGAGGATGGGCTGTGTTTTAAGCATGAACACACTTTCCTCCATGCACCAAGGATGCACCATGGAGGACCGTGCTGCCGCCACCTCCCCAGTCTCTGCTCAGGGTGGGGCAAGGGGAGCTCATCTGTCTCCCCTGTACACCGTCAAAAGGCCAGGTGCTCAGAAGGGGGCTTCCAGGACTTGCTGTAGGCATTCGGTAGCAGGGCAGGCAGTGCCTCGTGCTGGTGGGCATCCAGCAGTAAGGGGGTCTTGCACTTCACTCCCTGGACAAGATACTATTCATTTTTTTAACGTTTATGAATCCAGCAGGCAGGAAAGTAGCGTAGTTGAGAAGCATAAACTCTCAAATCATACCTGAGGTCATATGCTGATGGTCCCACTTACTAGCTCTGTGTTTTTGTTTTGTTTTTGAGACAGGGTCTCATTTTGTCACCCAGGTTGTAGTGCAGTGGCACGATATCAGCTCACTGCAGGCTCAGCCTCCCGTGCTCAAGCAATCCTCCCACCTCAGCCTCCTGAGTAGCTAGGACTACAGGTGTGCACCATCACCCATGGCTAATTTTTTGTATTTTTGTAGAGATGGGGTTTCACCACATTGCCCAGGTTGGTCTTGAACTCCTGAGCTCAAGTGATCTGCCTGCCTCGGCCTCCCAAAGCACTGGGACCACAGGTGTGAGCCACCGTGATCTGCCAAGTTCTGTGTTTTTTGGCAAGTCTCGTGACCTCTCTTAGTTTTCTCATCTGTGAAATAGGGTAAAAAGAGGATCTGCTGCATGTGGTTGTTAGGGGGACTAAATGACAACTCATGTAATGTGCCAGTGAAGTGCCTGGCACATAGCAGGTACTCCATCAATATTACTCATCATTCTGATTCTTACTTACATTCAGGCCAAGTTGGATTCAGAATTGACTTGTGCTGCCTGAGTACAGAGACTGGAGCACACAGTTGCAGGTACAAACCCACAAAGCCTCAGGAGAACTTCCCTCCATTGAAAGCCAAGCTCTGCGTCTCAGGGAGCGTATGATGGAAGGCTTATGTAGCTTGGATGGGGGCACTGGGGCCCTGGGCATTTCATATTCTGAAGAATGAAGGACTTAAATTCAGAGTAAGCAACCCACACTTCAGACTTAAATGAAAAGCTTATTTTAACAAGTCTCTAAGGCACAGACAGGAACTTTCAAGAATCCTTAGAGCCTCTTCTCAGCTCCCACAGGACTCTTTTCAAACAAAGTGTTTCAGGGCATCCACAGTTCATGCTTCGTTAGGATGATGCCAATTAAAATAGGAAAAAACCCAAAGATACTACAGGCCACTCATATTCATCTTCCATTTTGTTTTTGTAAGCATACTGTGGGGATATAACAGCTGTACTTGTACCCCACAGTTACTGGTACCAAATGGGAACAGCATATCCCCTAACAGGCCATGGGCTGAGGTCAGGTCTGGAGGGAAGCGGGTTCATGTGGAATGAAAACAGATCCGGAACAGATCTGTTCTGGAGACAGCAATTACATCAGTACCAGGAGATAAACAGGGTGGTCTGAGCAGAACAGAGAGTAAGGCTGTGAGTCTAGGGTCAGGGCTGGTGTCTGAACCAATCTTACCCCACGCTGGCCTTCCTCTGCACTCCAGAGCCAGCACCCACTGAGGGAGAGCTCCGAGCATCTCAACCGTGCCTATAGCAGAAGGCCACAGTCTGTCACCTCCCCCTGGCTCCTTTCTTCCTAATTTTTTGACTTTGTCTTCCAATCCCAAACCACAGGCCGTTTCCTCATCCAAAACATTCCTTTGCTCCTGGTAGCACTGAGGCTCAGACCTCAGTATGGAGTCAGCCTGGCCAATTTCTCTGATGCCCCTACCATCTCTCCTCCTCCCAGGAAGAGAAATGGGATGCAATCCGTGATCATAGCGGGAAAGGAATAGAAACAGGTGGAAACAGCGACAATAATAAAACAATATTTTTTTTTTTATGTGCTAAGCATCTTGCTAATCTTGCAAATTGCCTAATAGATAGCATCTGATTTAATCCTTACAACACATTTGCAAGGTGGGTATATACTTTTTAATCCTCAGAAACACATTTATGCAGCCAAATTAGTTTCACAGTCAGCCGACTGAGCTAGAGTTTAGACCTCAGTCTGATTCTAGACGCCTCACTCGTTGCCACCGTGAACCCAGGCAGAGGCGGACTGAAAGTACACACTGTGGCCCAGGAGAACCAGGCCCACCCCTCCTACTTCTGCTGCTCTTCAGGGCGTGTCCCAGCCTACTTTCAGTTCTGCATATCACAGCCACACGTGGAACACTACCAGACTATGTTCACAATGCTGAACCTTAATGCTGTTCTGACAACAAGTCTTGATGAAGCCGGGGAGGCACCCGCTCCTTGGGCTGAAGAAAAACTGTCTGCTACTAAACAGGGGAAAATCCAGTGCCACTAATTGCAAATGCAGTGATACACAGCTGTACACACAGTGTGCATTCCCCCATTCAACAGCTTGTTTCTTACAGAAAGCTTTGGAAATAGCTATCATGCTCTCCACTGCAGGTGAGGAAGCTGCGGCTCAGAGAAGTCAGGTCACTTGCTGACCACACAGGAACCACGATTCCAACGCAGGTGTATCTGACTCCAAAACTCACATTCTTTCCACTTTCCCTGACTGTCCTTCCTCTCCATCCTTCTCTGCTCCCTCCCCCATGTTGCTCATTTTGCAGCCAGAGCACAGCTGACCCTGGTTGGTGGCTTTCTCCAAGGAGCCCTTGCTTTGAGGTACAGGCTCACTGGGGTTCCCTCTGGGAGAGCGGCATCTGGAACCTTGCATAGGGATCCTGGTGAGCACTATTTGGCCCATTATTCGCTTTTTCCCTTTCCCAGTTGCCATGCACAAAAAATATCCATCCTGATAGCTTCTAACTCTGAAGGTAACTTTTTCATGCCTGGTGTCCTGGTGATGAGTAGCAGGAAATGAGCCATTTTATGAGGTGATCATGGGGCTGTAAGCATCTTTAAAACCAATTGTGCCCAACAGTCGCCTCTCCTCATTTCTACAGGCTCTGGGCTTCTCAGGTCATAAATAAAACAGCTCATATTTGGTGGCACTTTGTAGTCTGCCCACGGTCCACACTGCTGCCCTCTGAGGAAGGCAGGTAGGTGTCCCCATTTCTCAGGTGAGGCAACTGAGACTCACCTCTCCTCTGACAGCAGACTCACTGCTCCCCTCTCGGCCACTCTCGGCCGTGGCCCACTCTCGGCTCTCATGGCCCCTCAGCAGTATTTGACACAGCTAGTCACTCTCTCTGCCTTGAAAAGCTTTCTCCTCGGCTCTGGGACTTGCTGCCTCTGATTTTCTTGCCACTTCATCAGCTGTTCCTTCTCAGTCTCCTTCGCCAACTCCTCTTCACTTTCCTCTAAAGCTTGAAGTGCCCCAGGGCTCAAGCCTTTGGTCTTCTTCTCTTCTATCCACACTCCCTTGGTGATTGCATTGAGTCCCCTGCCTTAAAAAGCCAACTGTATATGTGCTGGTGATTTCTAAGCTGTAATCTTCTACTGCAAACTGGCCTCTGACTCTAGACTTGCATATCGGCCACTCAGCATTTTCATCTGGGTATCTAAGTAGCATCTCAAACTCAACAACATGCCTGAAACCAAACTCCTGATCTTCCCCTCCCTATGCCCAGCCTCCTTCATTCTTCCCATCCCATCTCATGGCAATGCTGTACTTCCTTTTCCATCTATCCTGGATGCCTCTCTCTCCCACCATGCATCTCATCCATCGGCACACTCTGTCAACTCCACTTCCAAAATATCTTCATGATCCAACCACTTTCCATCTCCTGCCTGCCTCCATCCTGATCCAAGCCACTATCATCACTCAGCTAGATGAGTGCAGTTGGTTCCTCTACCTCTCCTCCTCTCTACCTCCCCTCCCTCCCTCTAGACTCTTCTTCATCCAGCAGTCATATCATGCCATTCCTCTGGCCAAAATCCTCCAGCAGCTTTGCATCTCACAGCAGACAGGACCTTGCTCTGATCCCCCACGCCCTCCATGGTCTACCTGTCCTCCTGAGTGTCATCTCTTACCACTCTTCCCCAACCTGGCTTTCAGCATCCTGGACTTCTTATGTATCTTTAAACATGCCAGGCACACTTTGCACTTGCTGTTCCCTGTGCCTGGAATGCTGTTGTCCCAGATACCAGAGTACTCTCTCCTTTGTTTCCTCCAGGTCTTTGCTCAAATGTCAGCTTCTCAGGGAAGCCTTTGATGTCCATGTCTGGTCCCTGCCCCCTTTTGACTCAGCATCTCTATTCCTTTATCCCAGTATCTTTTCTCCATAACATTTGCCATTGTCCAGTTGACTGTGCATTTTGCTTATTATTTTTTTTGTTTGAGGCAGGGTCTTTGTTGCTTAGGCTGGAGTGCAGAGGCATAATCATGGCTCACTGTAGAATGACCTCCTGGGCTCAAGCCATCCTTCTACCCTCAGCATACCAAATAACTGGGACTACAGGTGCCTGCCACCATGCCCAGTTAGTTTTTAAATTATTTGTAGAGACGGGGTCTTGCTTTGTTGCTCAGGGTGGTCTCAAACTCCTGAGCTCAAGCCATCTGCTTGCTTCAGCCTCCCAAAGTGGTGGGATTACAGGTGTGAGCCACTGTGTCCTGCCTTATTTACTTTTTATTGTCTATCTCCCCCTGCTAGAATGGAAGCTCCAAGAGGGCGAGGGTGTTTGTCTGTTTTGCTCACTGCTGTACTATCAGTGTTTAGATCTATGCTGGGAACACACTCAGCTAATACTTCTTGGATGAATGAGAGGCTGTGATGAGGAAGAGGCTGGTGTCTTCCGAGCCCCAGTCCGTGAACACTCCCTTGACCTAGGATGGGGCCAGAGTAGTGTGAAGTGACACTCATCGACCTGGGTGTTAGCTGGAGGCGCTGGAGGAGCAGTGAGAGCCCCAGCATAGAGCTGTGCCAGCACTGCCAGGTAGAGGAGAGGAAGGGACAGCACACAGGGGCCACTTTGGGAACCATGGTCAGAGCTCACAGGTTCTGAACCTGGCTCAGGTGGGCGGGCTGGCTGGCTGTTCATAAGTGCTCATTCCACGCCCCATCCCCTGGGAAGCAGCTGCCATCACAAGCTGCTGTCTGATCAGCTATTGCAGAGCCAGAGAAAGTATCTGAAGCCCATTAGCAGATCCACTAGAAGATGATGCGTTTGCACAGAAGCATTTCAAATTCAATTTCTTTTTATTTCTTTTCAAACACAGCTTGTAATTCCGATGGGAAAATTGCATAATGTCCATAGATAACAATTTTCCTCTGAGATGGTTTTGTGGAAGCAGCTTGGCATTTCTGAAGCCAGAGAGGAAGGGCCCATCAGAGCTGTTTTGGGCCTGCCCCACTGCCCCTCCGCCCAAGGGCTGCCTCCGGTGGGTGGGAGCTCTGAGGACTCACATCACCCTATTACCTTCTGTGTGCTGGCACTGGCCATTGGCATTTATTTAGCTTGTCCTTTGGTAACTGAAGTGCCATCCTGGGTTTAACCTCATTTTCTGCATTTTTATTATGTTCTTTTTAGTGCTCATGCAAGTCTGCTGCTCCCCTGAGTGAAATCAGTGAGCAAAGGAGCAGAAGAGGCTGATGGGGCACGCCTGCCTCCCATCCCACCAGCCCCCAGGACCTGCTCTTTCGTGGCCCGCCCCTCCATCTTCTACCCGACCTTCAGCAGTCAGAAAAACCTTAGTGCCAAGGCCAGAGCAAAGAAGGGAAAAGGAGGCCACAACAGAAGATATTCAAACATCATGTAGGTGATGCTAAATTCAAACAGGAGAGAACATCAAGCAGGAGCTGTCTGCCTTCAAACAGAAGGGGCTGCCAGGAAGCCCAGCCCATGAACCAGGCCATATCTGACTGGAGGTACTTCAACCTGTAAGGATAGTGCCCCTTTCAGCACCCCTAACCCTGCCCCATGGGAACACCTCCTGTAGTCTTCAAGAAACAGCATTGGTGGCTGGGTGCTTTGGCTCACACTGTAATCCCAGCACTTTGGGAGGCCAAGGTGGATGGATCACCTGAGGTCAGGAGTTTGAGACCAGCCTGGCCAACATGGTGAAACCCCATCTCTAAAAGTACAAAAATTAGCTGGGCATGGTGGCGGGCACCTGTAATCCCAGCTACTTGGGAAGCTGAGGCAGGAGAATTGCTTGAACTCAGGAGGCAGAGGTTGCAGTGAGCTGAGATGGTGCCATTGCGCTCCAGACTGGGCGACAAGAGCAAAACTCCATCTCGAAAAAAAAGAAAAAGATGGCCGGGCGCGGTGGCTCAAGCCTGTAATCCCAGCACTTTGGGAGGCCGAGACGGGCGGATCACGAGGTCGGGAGATCGAGACCATCCTGGCTAACCCAGTGAAACCCCGTCTCTACTAAAAAATACAAAAAACTAGCCGGGCGAGGTGGCGGGCGCCTGTAGTCCCAGCTACTCGGGAGGCTGAGGCAGGAGAATGGTGGGAACCCGGGAGGCGGAGCTTGCAGTGAGCTGAGATCTGGCCACTGCACTCCAGCCTGGGCGACAGAGCGAGACTCCGTCTCAATAAAAAAAAAAAAACAAAAAAAAACGAAACAGTATTGGATACTCCTCAACCGTGATTCCCATCCCCACTGCCATCCCAGGGCAGGTCCCGTCCCAGAAGCCAGCATTAGAGCAGGGGGCCGCATTGCATCCCTTCTATATCCCCAGCACCAGCCTGGCTTGTGAGAGGTATGCAGGGAATATTTAAGGGATAAATAATGAATGAATTAATTAAACAATTAGTTAATAATAAGCTAGAGGAAGCCTCTGGCCTTGGCTGCCCTCTCAGAGGGTTTAGGGGCTCTTGTTCGGAGTGTGATGGGACTGGGACATGGCTGAGGGGTTTGTGAGCAGAAGAGTGGTATGGCCTGATTCATATTTTTAAAGGATCCCGCTGGCTGCTATGGGAAAGTAACTGGAATGGGGCAAGGTGGGGAGCAGGGACCCCAGGCAGGAGGCCATTGCTGTATCTGGTGACACAGGACCAGGGAAAAGCAATGGAAGGGGTGGCAAGGCATGGGATGCAGACATATTTTACAGGTCGGCTGGGCATTATCTACTGATGGATTGGATGTGAGGTGTAAAACAAAGAGGGATCAAGGATGACTCCAAAAGGAGGTGTCATATAGGAAGCCAGATATATAAGGCTGGATCTCAATGGAGAAGTCCAGGCTAGAGATGTAAACTCCAAGTTATCAGCATAGAGACTGGTAGTTAAAGCCACAGAATAGATTTCCTGGGGAGTGAATGGAGGCAGAGAAGAGGATGGGGGAGAGCCAAGCAGACTAAGGTGCAATGGCCAGAGAGATAGGAGGACATCAGGACCTGCCCAGGGCCTCTTCAGAAACCCCATGCTGCCCCCATTGCTACCTCTGCGGCCCCTGTCTACTGCTGCTCTACTGCCCCCTGCCACGTGCTCACTGCTGCTGCCACTGCCCCACTGGCCACTGCTGAAAATACAAGGGAAGCGGGTTCAGGAAAGATGGAGATGAGCTAGCGGAGCCAGCAAGCCCAGACAGAACTTTTTGAGAAGTTTGCTGTGGAACTGAGAAAAATGGCAGTAGCAGGAAGGGCATGTGATTATTTTTTAAAAGATGTGTAATATGAGGGCAAGTTTGTATGTCCAAGTGTATAATCCAGTACAGAAGATAAACTCATATTGCAGGAGAGAGGGAGGGTGCAGTTGCAGGAATGGAACCCTAAGGTGAGATCCAGACCTGGGAGGGAGGAGTGGTCTTCCAGCATTGCCAGAGTGGGGAGAGAAAAAGGAGGCAGAGGACAGAGCTGCAGATGCTCCGGTTACTGGTTAACTGCAGGTGCTCTGGTTATTGGTGACAGGCATGAGCCAGAGAGCATGTGGGTTGGGTTACTGGGGCTGATGGTGAGGACTCATTCATCCAGCAATGATAGATGGAGCCCCTAGTCCATTCCAGGCCTATTCCACATGCTGGAGAGAGAGCCCTGAACAGAAGACACACCCATCCTTGTCCTCAAGGAGCTTACATTCCGGAGGAGGAGGCAGATATAACAGCTACATGGTGTGTCCAATGATGATTGGCTCTCTGGGGAAAATACAGCCAGGAAGGGTGAGGGGGAGGGCCAGGAGAGGGCGAGAGAGTTATGTTGTAATTTTAAATAGAGTGGTGGAAGAAAGCTTCACCAATAAAGTAACTCAAGTATTTTAAGAAACAGATGCTGATGCACATGAAAGGGCCAGGAAAGAACTCTACCAAAATGAAAATATACCTCACATACTGAAATAAGGTCTTTAGAATTTAAAAACATAACCATGTTTTGGCCACACACACACACACACACACGAGGTCGGGGCAGAGAGAAGCAAAAAGAATGACCCTATAATCCCACCATCCTTACCCGGCAGCTTTCATCAATTGCAATATTCATTTGCTCTGTCATAGTTGACATCATAACTTATGCACAACACACACACACACACACGTATATACTTTTGTATCCTTTTTTGTTTTTTTTTTTACACATTGCTATATAGTCTTTGGATTCACCATTAAAAAAAGTTGTGTCACAAATGAAAGTATCTCTGAGATATATCAAATGTTAAAAGGAAACTACAGTACAGTTTGTATAGTAATCTATTTGTGTAATCTATTTACTTTTGTGGAGAGGGGTGGTAAAGATAATGAAAATTGTGTGGGTATGTATTTCTAGTTGCATAAAGTATCTCTTGAAGGATATATAAGAACATTACAAAAATCAGCTGTCTCAGGGGAAGGGAACTAGGTAACCAAGGAGCAAGGAAAAGGCTTATCACTGTGTAACCTTATATATCTTTTGATTTTCAAACCATGTGAATATATTGCCATTAAAAAAATGGAGGCTGAGGCCAGGTAGGGTGGCTCACGCCTGTAATCCCAGCACTTTGGGAGGCCAAGGCAGGTGGATCATGAGGTCAGGAGATCGAGACCATCCTGGCTACCACGGTAAAACCCTGTCTCTACTAAAAATACAAAAAATTAGCCAGACGTGGTGGCAGGGGCCTGTAGCCCCAGCTACTCGGGAGGCTGAGGCAGGAGAATTGCTTGAATCTGGGAGGTGGAGGTTGCAGTGAGCTGAGATTGTGCCACCGCACTCCAGCCTGGGTGACAGAGTGAGACTGTGTCTCAAAAAAAAAGGCAGCTGGGCACATGGGCTCATGCCTATAATTCCAGCACTTTGGGAGGCTAAGGCAAGAATATTGCTTGAGTCCAGGGATTCAAGACCAGCCTGGGCAACAGAGTGAGACTTCATCTCTACAAATAATAAACATGAAACATAAAAAATAAATTAGCTGGGTGTGGTGGCACACACCTGTAGTCCCAGCTACTCAGGAGGCTGAGGTGGGAGGATTGCTCAAGCCCAGGAAGTCAAGGCTGCATAGAGCTGTGATTGTGCCACTGCACCCTAGTCTGGGTGACAGAGTGAGACCCTGTCTCAACACCATGAAGGAATGAATGAACGAAAGAAAGAGAAAGAAAGAAAGAGAGAGAGAAAGAGAAAGAAAGAGAAAGAGAGAGAAAGAGAAAGAGAGAAAAGAAGAAAGAAAAGAGAAAGAGAGAGAAAGAGAAAGAGAAAGAGAAAAGAATAAAGAAAGAGAAAGAGAGAGAGAGGAAGAAAGAGAGAAAGAAAAATGGAAAGTAAAAAGAAAAGGTCGCATCCAAGCCTGTTTCCCGGGGTTTTCTCAACTGGTTAGTCATGAAGGCTTTTGAGGTGGGCATTGTGTGAGGCTGACCCCGCCTGTGGAGGAGAGTAGGGCGGATGTCTAGACCCGATGGGCTTGGAGCCAAGGCAGCGGCTGGGAAGGTGGGCAGAGGGACAGAGCGCCATGGCAGGGGTAGAATTCATAAGATAGCTGATGGGTTCTTCACTTGACAATTTTAAAGACTGTTAAGCTTTGTTAGGCAAGGAGTATCTTTAAAGTAACGGCAGTTTCAAAAGAAATGAGAATTCATCCAGACACCAAGATCTCCTTCTCCTTCTCTTTCTTTACTTAGAAATGTCTGACCCAGGTGTTATTCTGGCAGCTTAGTTTGCTGGGTCCTTAAATGTAATAACATTTCACTTCATCATCTCCCTTTATCAACTGATTTCCATAAAAAGCTTTCAAATTATTAAGTAATAAAGCTCCAAGTGACCTGAATGGGGGAGAAGTGTGCCTTAAGGTGCTCAGCACATTAGTATCAAATAAGGATCCTGGGAATGCTGCTTTCTTAAATGCTGCTATTTAAATGCAAAGTAACAGCTCTCCTAAGCTGTGAAAGCTTAACCCTTTTCATTCTTGGGTACCCCACGTATTTGAGGTTTGGGGAGAGACTTGGGAGATGACAGGAGAAATTTTGTGTTGCGGCTGACACTAAAGGGTGTCCAGTCTAGGAATTTGAGAACACACACACACACACACACACACACACTCTCACACACAAACACACACACACACACACAGGCTGTCCTCTCTTCCAGGTTTCCCATGGTAACAGAAGTTTCTCTGACTGTGAAAACCCTCTTTTAGTTATTTTCGTGGCATCATGGAGCAGAAGTTGAAGAGCGGTGTGGTGGAATAGGCAGACCGAGGGTTCAGCTCTTGGCTTGGTCTCTTACATGCTGCGCAAGTTTGGGGAAAGTGCTATCCTCTCTGAGCCTGACTCTTTGTAAAACACATGTTAACGAGCTCCTTTCTGGGTCAGACACTGTGCTGGGCTGTCGGCACAGGGCAGTAAACCAGACTGCCCTTGTGAAGCTTGTTCCCTAGTGGGTTAAACACAGTGCATGAAGGTTAAATGAGGTGTCAGTCAGGGCCAGGAGAATAGTAATGAAGGGGGTGCCTCTGATGACTTAGTCATACTGGCAGGCTCTCCACCCCCCTTCTGTCAGTGCAACCTCTCATTACTGCCTGACACACCTTTTGGCCAAATCTCCTACATCACCTGTCATGCCCAGGCACCTCAAGGCTCCTGCTTTTGCACTGGATCCTTCTGTCTGGAATGCTCCTGCCCTTGTCCCCTCAAGCCACTCCTCTTCTGAAAAAGTTTACTGACGACCTGAGACTCTCAGATCCTCTTTGTCCATGATTATTTGTTCACTCATATAAAGGTATCTTCCCCACCAGGTGTCTAGCAAAGTACCCATGTCATAGTATGTGCCTGATCGAATATGTTGAATGAATGTTTAATCAAGTTTTTATTCCCAAATATTACATGTGAATTGTGAGAGGATCTGTCCATCATGATTACTGCCACCCAAAGAAGTATTCGTAAAACTTTGTGATTGTCACACCATGGGGATATCACAGGTATATGCAGCAATTCCCAGCAGAGGTAACTGGGGTGGAAGCTTCCTAACCTTCATCTTTCTTGGAGTAGGTTCTGAAGACCTCTAGGGGCCTGTAAATATGTTGTTACAGTCTTCTTAGTTCTCTGTGGGAATTAAACGTTTATATTTATATTTTTGTGAGGATAAAGAAATAGATTGCACACATATTAAGGATTATCTCAAAGATCTAGTCAAACATCAACAGGTAGTTCAGTGGCTGGGATCCATTTGTTTTCACATCTCACTGTTGCCCTGTACAACTTATTGTGCATTAGTGTGGAAGACAATGCAATGCTCTGTCCAGATCTCTCTTCAGGAGTGAAGGACTTACTTCCTAGCTGCAGGGATGATGGTAAAAGGTGGCTCAGTTCTTTGGCATTGGCTAGATACCACAGCCTAATGTGAGGTCACACTTCCTTCGAGGGTGAACCTCATCCAGTGATCCTCCAGGGGCACAAAGGTCAGTACTCTTGTCTCCAAGGCAGGACAACTCTGAAGAGCCACCCAGCCCAGTGAGTTGGTTGGCAGAGGTCTTCGCTGGGCCTGCGACACAGCTCAACTTCTCCCTCTGCACATCCTGCTTCCTTCCCCTCACTCCCACAGCTGTGGTTCCCAAGAACATTCCTTGGTAACTTCCTACACTCTAATCTTGATGCAGGTCTCCTTCACAGAGAACCCAGCTGCTAAAGAGAGTGGAATGAAAGGAAGGCAGAGTTAACAAATCAAAGACATTTTGACTAGGTAAAGCCCAAAGGATATGTGTGCTGCTGCCTGAACAATGTGTTGTCAGTGGTTGGAAGAATAGTGAGAGAACTGAGTTAGCCCAGAGGGGCCTGGTGTATGCATACCAAACTCGGAAGGACCCAGGCTACGAAGGTCAGCATTGCATCGAGATTGTGAGCAGTCATTTAATTTCAGCAAAACAGCATCACCCATCACATTAAAGCAATGTTCTTAATTAGCATTTAAAGTGTTTGCAGTTTTATTTGTGTTATTATTAGTATCACTATTTTGTTTTTATAGTGTTTTGAGAGCTATAAGCATAAGGAGTTCATATCTGGTTATCTTTGTACATATTTAAATAATATGATTATGAAAATCCTTATATCTCAACCTTGGGCATTTGTGTTATATCTCAACCTTGGGCATTTGTGAGCTTGTATTTGCCCTTTAAAAGAGATCTATACATCACTCAGGTTTGGGAATTATTTAATTTTGCAAGAGCATGGTATTAAGAGGCTGGGTTTTGGAGGCTCTGTGGCTTAACTGTGTAACCTTGGGTATGTTACTTAACTCTTTGAGCCTTGATTTTCTCATCAGGAAAATGGGGATAATAATCTACCTTACAGGCCTGTTCCAAGATACAAATGAGCTGCAAATAAATGTAGAATGCTTTCAAAGCTTCTGACACATACTAAATGCTCAATACATGGCAGTAGTTAGGAGAGGCTGAACAATAAAGAAGGTACCTAGCTCTGTAAGCCCTTTCTAAGCCTGGCCTGGAAAAACTCAGTGGCCTGCATCCATCCCTGACAGAGAGTAGGAGGAGGGGTTTGGGGGAGTTACTTTCAACAGAAAGTCAGAGTTAAATTTGCTTAAAAGGAAGCAAGCAAGCAAGCAAGCAAACAAATAGTAAGGCCTCAAGGCACACAGAAGTGAAAGTTAAAATAGAAAACTATGAAGAGCTGTGGCCTAAATTTAAGTTCGGGGAATCTTACATTTAGGGACCACTTAATAAATGAAATAAAGCTGGGAGTGGTGGCTTGTGCCTGAAGTGCCTGCTATTTGGGTGGCTGAGTAGATGGATCACTTAAGGCCAGGAGATTGAGACCAGCCTGGGCAACATAGTGAGACTCCATCTCTACAAAAATAACTAAATAAATGAATGAAATGAATATTGCCATGGTAAGCTAAGTAATGGTCCCTCAAAATATCTACATCCTAATCCCTGGATCCTGCGAATGCTTCATTTTATGTCCAAAAAGACCTTGCAGATATTGTTAATGATCTTGAGATGGGGAGATTGTCCTAGATTATCAGGGTGGGCCCTAAATATAAGTGTCTTTACTAGAGGGAGGCACAGGGAGATTTGATCAAAGGAGAGGGGAAGGCAATGTGATGATGGAAGCAGAAATTGGAATGATGTGACCACAAGCCAAGGAAGACTGGCAGCCACTGACTGTGTACTGGAGCCTTCTGAAGGAACCAGCTCTGCTTGTATCTTGACTTCAGCCCTGTAAGACTCACTTTGGACTTCTAACCTCCAGAATTGTAAGAGAACCAATTTGTGTTACCCCAAGGCACCAGATTTGTGAGTAATTTGTTACAACAGCAATAGGAATGGATATAACTCCTATGGGCCGTACATGCCTTTTTGATTAGTGAGTCTAATGAAAATAAAATGCAGACAGTCTCTGACTTAAAATAGTTTGACTTAACAATTTTTTGACTTTATGATGATGTGAAAGCTTTATGCAGTCAATAAAAATTGTATGTTGAATTTTGATCTTTTCTGGGGCTAGCAATTTGCAATATGATACTCTTGTGGTGCTGGACAGCAACAGTGAACCACAGCTCCCAGTCAACCACTCAATCACGAGGGTAAACAACCGATACTCTACAGTGTACTGTGTTGCCAGCATTTTCTGGATATTGTGTTTTGTGTTTTCGCATCCCATTATGTTTAAAAAAAATGCCAATTTCCCACTTAGGATATTTTCAGATTCCAATGGGTTCATTGGGAAGTAACCCCACGGTGGGTAAAGAGGCATCTGTAACTAAAATCTGTCATTAGAAGAGAGCATTTTAAGGGGCATTGCTATTCAAGTCCGAAGAGCTTGATCTGAATCCTGTCTCTCTACTTCCTAGCTGTGTGATCTCAGGCCAGTCAGTAAGCTTCTCTCAGCCTTACCTTCTTCATCTCTAAAATGGACTAAAGTGAACTCAAATACTTAAAGTTGTAAAGATTAAATGTTAGAACACTTTATGAACCATACAACTATGTGCACTATTTGTCATTATTAGTATTACAAATTTTTTGAAATCCAAATTGAAGATTGTAACCAAAATTCCACCTTTTAGGAAGATGGCCCGATGATGCATACAACATCTAAGACATTATATAGACAAACATTTGATTTAGGCCCAGCAAGAAAGTGCTTTAGAACATGATGCTGAAAAATCTCAGCCGTTAGACCCCCATCTGCAGTTCTCTTAAACATCACATACTTAAACCAGAGCTTACTTTCAACCCCTTACTTTTGCAACCCTGTAGACATACGGTGATATTATTGTCACTTGGACTTCTCTCTGATAAGATATTATATTTTCTTTAAAAAGACAGTATCAATAATCCAATCTTCTCTAACTATTGGGCAATTTTCCCACACTTGGGGTTTCCTGAAATATAAATCATGGAAATAATCCACGCTTGAAGCTGTAATAAAAATGACTATTATTTTTCAAACTCAAGACATGTCTTCAGTCTATCTTCATTGGCACAGTACAATCTCCAAAGCAAAAGGAAGAAAATAAATAGCTTAGAAGTTTGAAGTTGGATCCTATCAACAACCTCCCCTCCCATTTCTAATTCAATCAAGCGTTTCCTTACTCAGGCAGCAAGGAGAGAGGATGCTGTTTGGATCGAAACTATGTATAGTTTTATTCTTTTAAAAAACATTTTTATAATAGATTTTTCCTTATACAAAATATGTTCTTTGTAGAACACTTAGAAAGTAGACATAGGCAAAAGGAATAATATAAAAACAATTCATAATCCCACTACCCACTGATAACCATTGTTACTTTTTACATCATAAGCCAGAAAAAAAGACACGTTGGTGTGCCTGAGTGTGACATTTATGGACTCAACGAAGCAGCTTAATTCTAATGATAATAGCCTGGATTCTATATTCCTCCATGCAGTTGGGCCCTGCTGTGAGTCAGCAGACCTGGCTTAGGAAAATTCACATCCATAGCCTGAGAAATCATAAGGAATGGTGTCCTTACCCACACCCTGGAGAGGCCTCCATCACTCCATCCCTGCCACGTCTATTGCCATCACCATGTCTTTACATTAGTGCAAGAGCCTTCAAAATCAGTTCCTGCCTCCCGTTTTACTCCCTGCATCCAGTCCATCAGAGGGAACTTTCTAAAACAGACACTTGATCAGGCTACTCCACTCTTGAAATTCGTCCTTTGGATTTAGGGGTAAAGTCCAATTTTGTTCAGCATGGAGCCCAAGGGCTCACCCTTTGGCCCCGCCTACTTCCGGCCTCATATCTCCCTCAGTCTTTCACCCTTATGTGTATCCTTTATGCCAGTCACCACCATCCTCATCACCAAACCAGCTGGCAAGTACTGGGTCTGGCCTCTATGCTAGATATGAGAGTGCTACATGCATTATCTCATCTGCACACTAACAGTCCTTTAAGGTGGAGTTTCCTGCTGAGGAAACTGTAGCTTAGAGAAGCTAAATTCACTTGCATTCATGTAGCTAATAAGCAAAGGAACCAGCCTCTGAACCCAGGGTCCTCTGATATCAAAGATATTCTACTTGCAGTTTCCTGAACCACACAGCTTTTGTTTTTTTAAGCTTCTTTGCATAAACTACTATCTCCCTTTTAATCCTTTTAACCCTTTCTCACCTAGGTAATGCCTACTTGTCCTTGAGAATAAAGTTCAAGGCTTTCCTGACGGCTTAGTTTAGCGTAGCCACCCTTCCTCTGTGCTTCCAAGGTAACCTATGTTGCACCCTGTCATGGGATCTGCCTCAGGGACTGCAGTTACCCCCTTCCATATCATGTATCCGCTTCCTCCACTCTCTGTGCTTCCATATCATGTATCTGCTTCCTCCACTCTCTGTGCATCCATATCATGTATCTGCTTCCTCCACTCTCTGTGCTTCAAGGGGAGGAGCTGTTATTCATCTCCTCTCTATATCCCTCTTCCCCATTGTCTAGTACAGGATTTGGCATGAGGGAGGTATTAAATAAATGTTTGTTTAATAAATGAATGAATCAGCAGCAGCTCCTAGAGCCTTCAAATAGTCTTCAACTGATCAAAATTTGATTTGCTTATAATGTTTCTCACAGAAATGACTCAGAGAAATAAGGAAAATGAAAGCCAGAAAGAATTCTCTGCCAGATCTCTTGCCAGACTGGAGCCAGATAAAAGAGTCTGTCATTAGTAACTAACTGCATGTCCTCAGTGGTGCAGAAGGGACCTGGGCTCCCCAGTGTTTTCTCGTTACATTTAATTCTTGTCACTTGGCTATTCTGTGACCCAGATAAGACCCAGTGGCAGGGCACCTAGCTTTGGAAATTATTGAGAGGCAAAGAACAGAAGGTAGAGGGGAGAAAACTATGTCCAAGGTCTCTCATAGATTGAAAGGGAGGGTGGGAAGTAGAAGGGTGGAGACAGAATTTGGGGTGGTGAGGGGGTGTGCCCCAGTTTTCATACTCACAAAAGCCTCAGATAAGAGTCTGGCATTTTCTCCAGAGTCACAGAGATACACCAACAGAACCGAATGACTTTCATCTTACAGCTTTCCATATGTCCTGCTACCAATCGACCCCATTTATGGTGAAGTATAAATGAATATTTTTATAATTCTTATAATCTTGAGATCAATACAATTTTATTACATTGTATTTTGTTGTTAAAGCCTTACCCCAATTTTGCCAATCTTGTAGTAGCACTTTTTCCACTATTTATTTATTTATGAGACACGGTCTTGCTCTGTTGCCCAGGCTGGAGTGCAGTGGCATGATCTTGGCTCACTGCAACCTCCGCCTCCTGGGTTCAAGCAGTTCTCCTACTTCAGCCTTCCAAGTAGCTGGGATCACAGGCATGCGCCACTACACTGGCTAATTTTTGTAGTTTTAGTAGAGAAGGGGTTTCACCATGTTGGCCAGGCTGGTCTCGAACTCCTAACCTCAAGTGATCCACCCGCCTCAGCCTCCCAAAATGCTGGGATAATAGGCATGAGCCACCATGCTCAGCCCACTTTTTCCACTTTTTAATATGCCAGAGCTTTTTAAAAAATGGAGACAACTTTACTTCTGAGAGGCTCTGGCTGTACTGTAGGATCTGAGAGAGACCCCTCTGTTTCTTGGGTGCAGTTTGTTTGATCTTTGGGAATCAGTAAGTGGGTGGGTGGGACAGTGAGGTACTAGAGCTGACTTCTGTCTAAGAAGCATTAATTACATGCATCTTTTCCCAACTCTACATTCAGTGGCATCACATTGGTAGCTGGAAACTGGCCCTGGTGGGAGTATTTACACCATGGAAACTGGCAAACATTATAAATCAGGGCTTAATTATTTTTCTTTCTGAGAGCCTGTTGTTAAATGTTTACTAACATGTTACTGGTGGTGAGAAAGGAGAGGGAAACCTTAAGCTGGAAGCTGGAGGTATTTTTCCGACCTAATGATGGTATACGTACAGATGAGGGAGGACTCAGGCCACTCAATTGGTATCAAGATTTGGGAACATCCAGGTTCATGGACAGCGGCTACATGTCAGTGCTCCCCAAACTAGCTGTGCTTCAGAATCAGCTAGAGGCTTTCTAAGTCTACTCATGTTCAGGTCCCCCCTCAGCACTACTGAATTGGGATCTCTGGGTGGGGCACAGAAATCTATAGTTTTTAATATGTTCTCAAGGTCACTGGTCACTGGAACAGTATATGGAAATCTTTGCCATATGTCTCAAAATATCAAGACAATTCAAGAAGATGTTAAAGTGCATCCTATGAGGATATGGATTTCCTAATCAGGTCCCCTGTCATGTGATGCCTCTGTCACCTGTCACAACTTGATGAGACCTGGTTAATGGAGGTAGTGGTGCAGGGACAAAACAAGGAAGCGATTATGAAATGTTATAATGGGAAAAAGCATGGTCTGAAAATATTTTTGTACTTATACAAAGCTTTGTCAGAAATACTCTTTGAAATGGGCTTAGGCCATTGTATCAACTGTCATTGAGTTCCCAAATGAGTTCACAGGATGATAAAATATCTCATGGTGCCAATATGACTCCAGTACTCACAGCAGCTGAAAGTGGTCCCAGTCCCAGGAAGAGCTGGTAACTTGGGTTGGATAAGACAGTGATCTCTGGGCCAATATCTTCACTGATGGCTGGGAGTAACCAGAAGGCTGGTAGGTAGCAGAGACCAGGAGGACAGATGCTAGTTAATGGCTGGGCATTAGGAGGCTCGCAGGATCAGGGTTCTAATGAGAGGTGAGGAGGTGATGAGAATGAGGTGGAGCCTGACCTTTCCTCTTGCCCTGCATCACGTGGGGTGTGGAAGAACAAATGCCCTTCACTTGCAAGGATGGGGGCAGCAGAGAACAGGTTTTCGATAAGAAGGAGACGGAGGGAGAGCCGGGTGTGGGGCTGAGGATGAAGAAGAGATTTGGAGGACACATTAGGGTCACGTAGACATTTCCTATTACCTAAAAATGTCGGGTGAGTCCACTTAGACTGGAAATCTGACTTTTGTCATGGCAGTTGGCTTGATTTATATGATTGTGTATCCCATTCATCACACTGTATTATAATGTTTTAAAAATGTGTTTATGTTCTAAGTCCAAATTCCAGGTGTAGTAGAAATAGCCTAGGCCTTGACTTAAGGCAGGCCTAGGTTTGAATTCTGATTCCTTCCCTTTCTAGGCCTTGGACAAGTCATTTTACCTGTCTGAACCTTAGTTTCTTCATATATAAAATGGGTATAACAACTCTACCTATCTTCTGAATTCTCGAGAAGAATAAAACAGATATTGTCTGAAATCTCCCACTACAATGTCTGAGATATAGCAGGTTCTCAATAAGCCTTGACCCTATCACCTTGACTAAGTCATCTTCGTCTCTCCACGATCTATCACTGTTCATGGTTTCAGGAGGACGCACAAAATATGTTGGTTGAATAAATGAATGGGTTGAATGAATGAATGGGTAAGTGAATAAATGAATAAATTAATGAGTAGAAATGTTCAGAACGACATGCTGAGGAAACCAAATGTACTCTGTCATGCCTGAAAGGACTTCCCTTGGAATTCTTTGAGGCATTTAGCTCAGGCTGGGTCCTCTGTCCCATTTCAAGGTCAGGGCCATTCCTTTGTCCTGACCCTGGCATAATGAGCCATGAAAAGCTTGCTGCTTTGTTTCTATTTTAATCTTTCTGTTCATTTAATGGGCTATATTTTTCCTGGAAACAGTGGTGTGACCATCGCCAAGATAATGGGTAATAACATTAACATTACCACCAGTATGATCCAGATATTATTCAATTAAACTAATAACTCCTAATGCAGAAGAAATTGTTTTTCTCCTAAGAATCCAGTTCAGTCATCAGCTCACCCTCATATTTAAATGACAGAAATTACCTTTAAGTCATAGATCTGTAATGTGATGTTAAAATGGATTTCTAATTATATTTTATGATGCTATATTAGAGACACTTTTAAGGTCAGAGTTTATAGCTTGTAATGTTTTCATTTTCTATTATCAGGCAATTTGAATTTCTTTTCAAATATATAATGAACAAAAATTAGAAAAACTGGGAGGAAAAACCACTTCAAAGGATTGCTCAAAACAGCCTAACAATGTCACCTTAGTAAGAATTAAAAAAAAAAAAGACTGTGATTATCACTCAGCTTTAACACTGGTCTCCTGAAGACAGAGATAGGGAAGAAAAATCACCTTCTCACAGTTGAATTAAAGAGTTTTGTCATCTAGGATGTTGGCTGAACCATGTCCGGAGTATGGTCCTATTATTTTCCAGTCCAGATCTTGAAGTTGATGGTATGTGCAGAAGGGTTCAACCAGAGGAACTGGCTCACACCACTCAAACTTTCAAGATGTAGAAGACAAGCCCAACAGTGAGAAACAGGAATGCCAAGTGGACTCTATGTAAACTTACGGGCAGGCGTGGGGCAACACAGCCTCCACATGCAGGATTTTTTTTTTTTGGCATAAGTTCTTACTCTGTTGCCCAGGCTGGAGTGCAGCAGTACAATCTTGGCTCACAGCAACCTCTACCTCTTAGGCTCAAGCAATCCTCCCACCTCAACCTCCTGAGTAGCTGGGACTACAGAGGCACACCATCATGCCCAGCTAACATTTGTATTTTTTGTAGAGATGGGGTTTCGCCATGTTGCCCAGGCTGGAGGAAAGTCTTCATGAGAAGCCATAATCTTAACAGAATATTGCCTGGGAAGTGCAGAGTTGAAGCAAAGGTGTTTAGCTGAATAGTTTTTATGGACATCATGAAACTATCTAAGTCAAATGCATTTACCTCCCATTATGGGAACAGACCTGGCTTGCAGATAAACACATCATGTCATCTGGTCATGCTATCTTCTTGGACTGCACAGAAGACCCCAACAAACTCCTGTCTTTCATGCAGACCACTCTCTCCTAGTTAGATCTGTCTTCAACCAGGTTACAATATGACACAAATAGGTGGCAGTTTTATGACAAACATTCAACTTTAGAGGATTCATACTAGTTGTGATTGGAATTTGGCTATCATCCACTTAAAAGCCAGATCTCAGGGTCACTTCTGTATGTGGTTTAACTCATACCATCTGCATCAATTTTTCCCCTTCAACTCTTAGAGGGTACCTGCTCTCCTCATTATGGGGGGCCTCTCACCATCGCCTACTACATACGGTCTACACTTTGATTTAGAGAGAGACTGAAACTGGGATAACTTTTTCCTTATAGTTTGAATTTAATTGTCAAAGTTTTCCAGCAAAGGATGAATTCCCTGCTGCTTTTCAATAAAACTGAATGTGATTGCAGCAGGTAGGAATATTGCAATGAGAAGAAATAGGAAGGCTCCATAAATTAATGTGTGAAAGAAGAAATCTATATTCATTCTGGTTCTTCTAAGTGGGTTAGATGAATGGCTCACAGCATAGGTGGCAGTGGGTGGGGGACAAAGTGGTGAGCAGCATGGCTTTCTACACCCACCCAGTATGAAAAGACATGGAAGGCAGGAATAATAAATTCAGAGATAGCCCCAGAGCAGGGCCAAATTCTTCGTCAGTTAAGTCTGTGCTCCATTCCCACCTACCCACTGAGTGCTTTGTTATTTTTCCACAGCCCAGAGCAGAATTCAGTCCTTCACTGTTCAGAATTCATGAAACAGAAAGGTTATTCTATCCAAATTGTCAACAGACAGAGCTAATTTCAACCTCGCCAGCAACTGGGAAAACAAATTATGACAGAGAAAAGAAATGGATATTTGCAGTTTGCTTTTCTAGGCTGTTCCTAATGTGGGTCTGATCTGCCATGAGACTGTCACACAGCTTTCCTTGTGGCACAGAACTGAGCTGACAGATGAAAGAAGACATGGCTCAGGTAACATTTCATGGGTCTCTAGGCAATCACATTGCCTACTTGTCACCACAACCAGAAATATACTGGCTGCTAGGGTATGCCTAACACCTGAATGCCCCAGGAACAAATGCCCCTCTGATTTGGGGCTGACACTTCATTCATTCACCACTCATTTATTAGGCGTCTATTATGTGTACTGGGTGCTGGGGACACAGAATACATTAAGATGCTGTTCCTGCCCTCGGGGAGATCATATTTTATCAGGGGGACCAATGGGAACACATAATGACAAGTCAGGGAGATATTGACTCCAGGTGCTGGAGCTGGAGGAGCTATTCATTCTCTCTGGAGTGGCTGAGTTCTCACCAGGTATTTCATAAACTGCCTCACACAGACAGGATGCAGACCCTCCAGGGGAGGAAGAGAGGACTCGGGAGGGAGAAGGAGGTAAGATATTTGGGTTTTCCAAGTCGTCTATCTCCTTGTAAGGAATGGTCACAGATACGACTAAGGTGGGAAAAATCTGGGGCTGTCATCAAACAAAATAGAAGAGGGCATATCTGTATTTGTTTCAGCACAAATTATTAGCTGTAGTGTAATATGAATATGATAATCATACATTCCATTTCTTGGACACTCATAACAGTGGTTTGCAAACTTTAGTGTGTATCAGAATCACCAGGAGGGCTTATAAAACAGATGGCTGAGCCCTATCCTCAGAGTTTCTGATTCAGTAAGGCTAGGCTGGGGCCCGATGAAGAATTTGCAGTTCTAACAAGTCCGCAAGGGAGAACCATTGACCTAGACAGTGTCTGCCACATAGTAAGGGTTCAATAAATAGTAGTTACAAATACTATTTGGCCCTGTGCCTGGCACTTCACATAAATTAGCTAACTATCCTTATATAGCAGTATATTACAGGAATTGTTATTGTTTTTATTTTATACATGAAAAAATGGAGACTCTGAGATCTCAATATTTTGCCCAAGATCACAGAGCTAATAAGTGGCACAAATTATATTTAAACACAAGTCTTTTTGAGTAAAAAAAATCCATGTTTTTTCTGACATACTGTGTCTTCAATAAAAAAGTGTTTTTTCTTCCTTTTTAATACAGAACCTACAAGATTCAACAGTAAATAAGTGAAGTCTACAGTCATAATATCCCTATTCCATTTCAGATATTTCTGCAAATATATTATTAACATTATCCCTCAGAAGGCGTGGAAAGGCCATTTGTTTCTTGAAGATATTTGTGAAAATATATGAGAGAGCAAGGGCTGGCTGTGCACTGAGCTCTAGAAGCCTCCTAAGCTAACGGCTATCAATCTTTTTTTTTTTTTTTTTTATGTAATGGAACACATTTTGTTAAACAAAAGTATACTCCGAATTCCAATATATAAAGCAGACAGGAATAGGGCTACTTTTAGATCTAAGAAACAAATGTTGGTGCTGGCTGAAACAACCGAACTGTGAGCACTTGTAGGCAGAAACAGAGAGCTCTCCCCACGGAAGCATTAGCTGTGATAACAAGCAAGACAACCATCTGATCTGCTTTGGAGTGGGATGCAAAAATGGATCACTGAGTTTCTCTGAACCAGGAATAAGGCAGAAGAAAGTCCAGCAAACACCCATGATGCATGCCACCTTCTCCTAGGGAATGGCTTCACCAGTATCCTACTGAGATGGGGTTGTTTGGTTAGATCAGGCTGATGCTGTTACTATATCTGCCTCACAGTAATGCTTTTAACACTCTAGTTAGGCTGCTTTATATTTATGATTGCTAAACAGTTTAGTCAACTGTTTAGTTCATTCTTTATCAACTAATTCTTTTGTGGTCTTTGTGAAGTTCAGAGTAAATGTTATGGTTTGAAAGTGTTCCCCAAAATTCATGTGTTGGAAACTTAATTTCCAATGCAACCTTGTTGGGAGGTAGGGTCCAATAACGGGTAATTTGGGTTGTGAATGGATTAATTTTGTTATTGTAGGAGTGGGCTAGTTATTTGAAGAGTGTGTTGTTGTAAAGTAAGTTCAGCCCCTGGTGCCTCTATGTTTCATGTAATCAATCCATTCTGCCTTCTGCCATGGGATGACCTTCCTCAGATATTGGCACCATGCTCTTAGTATTCCCAGCCTTCAGAACTATGAGGCCAACTGTGGTATTCTGTTATAGCAACAGAAAACAGGCTAAGACAAAAAGGAACCTCATTAGCTATTTCTAAGGTGTACCCTACCAAGTGAACCCAACTGATCATTTCCATTACCATCCAGTGAGAGATTCAAATAGGCATGGAGCGAGGCATCTGCACATGATATGCTTCTGTTTGGTGAATAGCCCAATACTTAAATATGTGTTCAGAGCACCCTGTGATTTACCACCCAGCCCCAGATGTGAAAACCCTTTGCATGTACAGGGCTGATTCATAAACCGCCACAGATGCCAACTTCATTGTCTAGAGTTGAATCTCATCCAACACTACCTATTTCTTTTTGGGCTGTGAAGAGAAACCGAGAAGCAATTGTCCCCAGTACCCATTTTCCCTATCTTCTATTAGGCAATAACTTACAGACAGGTGTGGCCATGTGACTAATATTTAGCCAATATGATGCAAACAGAAGGGATGTGTATAACTTTTGGATCATCTTTTACAAGGAAGCTATTTGTCCACAATTCTCATTTTCTCTTTCCCACCACTTGAGAAGAAGTAGCAGCCAAAGCATGTTGGATCCAGATATGGGAGCTGTCTGGCTGAAAGAGACCACCAGCCTTGTGTTGCTCACCTCTAAACTGTGATGTATAAGGGGAAATATACTTTCATCTTGTTTAAGTCAGCATATTTTTGGTCTCTTTATTACAACAGCTTAACTTATAACCTACATATGACCCAAAGATAACTCAATTCTCAGACACTCCTCCTATTAGGAGGTGGGAGTCTATGTTATCTCCCCTTGAATTTCGGGGGCTTTGCGACTGCTTTGGCCAGTTTTTGGGCCCAGGCCTTAAGACACTGGCAGCTTCCACTTTCTGCCTTTTGTAATACTGTCTTTGGGGACCCTGAGCCATCACGTAGAAAGTCTGACTCCCTGAGACCAATATGCCGAAGAGCCATGCAGACACTTCAGTTGCCAGTCGCTGCCTTCAAAACACCCCTTGAAGTTTCCAGTCATACGAATAATACCATCACAGACCCTTTACAGTAGCCCATTTGTATTTGAATACCACAAGTAACCTGGCCGACAGCACTCTGAGAAGAAATCACCCAGGTCACCTAAGGAGGCAATGTGTGGAACTACTATGCTAATACTGATCTTGTGACCATAAAGGGAGCCACTGATGACACATAACAAATGGCAGAGTGGGCTGGGTGTGGTGCACACCTGTAGTCCCAGCTACTTGGGAGGCTGAGGTGGGAGGATTGCTTGAGCTCAAGAGTTCTTGGCTGTAGTAAGCTATAATCCTGCCTGTGAATAGCTACTCCAGCCTGAATAACATACTGAGACTCTCATGTCTTAAAAAAAAAAACAAAAACAGAAACAAACAAAAAAGGCAGAGTGGAAAGATGGAAGTGTCTTAGTCCCTGATGACATGAATGAGCCACTCTACTAACCTTGGAATTACCTATCTCCAAACTTTACGTTTAATGAAATAGTAAAAGTCCACAAAATTTAAAGCACTCTTGGTTAGGCTTTGTGTTACTCATGGCCTCTAAGTATTCTAACAAACACATCCCCTTCATCCTCTCTCACAGGAGGAGTTTGTTACAGAGGCAAGAGGATTTGGCTTGAGACTGTACTCTTACTTCATTAATAAATTTGCCAGTCAGAAATGGTACAATGTTCCAATCACTCCGGCTGATTTATCCTGAGGCAGCTCTCTGAGGTTCTCTTGGAATTAATGCACAGCCTCCCATTTTTCTAGCCTGATGATTGACATAGCAGGTGGAATTCCATGGTACATCATCTCACTTGCCTTCTCTTTACCTGCTTGGTGTGTGGAAGAGACAGGCCAACATGTTCATCAAAGTGGTTAAGAATATCAAATGTATAGTTTCAAGTGTTAGAGAAACCTGGAAATTCACTTGGATCTTTTTTTCCTCTTAATGTCTTTGGAAAGATGCACATACAGGAAGCCTCTGAATCCCATGCTAGTAGGACTGTTCTCCATTCTGGTAATGAGCCAGCTGTGAAGGGAACCACCTATCTATGCAAGGGCATGTTTTCATTCTGAAGTATCATCTTACCTGGGGCCAGGGAGTAGAGGAGAACTTGTATTACCTACACAACTCCTGGGTGGATAACACAGGGAATTCTTCCAATGGCTTCCTCATTCCAAGATTTGGTCTGACTAGGGATGGGGGCCATATGGGTAGAGGACCAGAGCTGAGAGTTCTTCCTCCAGGACAACATGGAGTGAAAGGCTAAAACTTAAAGAAGGGAGCAAAACCAAAAACCATGTAGAAAGGACCAAATTTAAGAAGCTAAGCTTTGGAGGTTATCAAATTGAAGAGGTTCAGAGGCATGTCTGGGAGAAAGCATTTGGACTGGACAAATGCAATGAGGAACAGGAAAGTACCCATAGGTAACCTGGGAACAACATGATTGTGTGCTTGTGTGCACACATGGGTCTGGTGGACTAGCTTAGAATAGGTGCTTGTGTTTGCTGACATCTGGGGCATAATACATAGGTGTATTGGCTGGCTCACCTAAAAATCTAAGGGAACACATCCTTATAAAAAAGCCTACTTACATTTCAAGATGCAACCCAAATGCAACTTGCTTATGAAGTCCTTGCTAATCCATCCCCAGGATATGTACTTCAATACAGTGTGGTTTATGTCCTCACTTTAATATTTATTTATTTCCATTTCCCTTGTATTATAGCTAGTCAATTATTTGGCTATTTCCTCAGCTCAACTGAAAGACTTTTTTTTTGTTTTTTTGAGGTGGAGTCTTGCTCTGTCGCCCAGGCTGGAGCACAGTGGCTGGATCTCGGCTCACTGCAAACTCCGCCTCCCGGGTTCACGCCATTCTCCTGCCTCAGCCTCCCGAGTAGCTGGGACTACAGGCGCCCGCCACCTCGTCCGGCTAGTTTTTTGTATTTTTTTAGTAGAGACGGGGTTTCACCGTGTTAGCCAGGATGGTCTCGATCTCCTGACCTCGTGATTCGCCCGTCTCGGCCTCCCAAAGTGCTGGGATTACAGGCTTGAGCCACTGCGCCCGGCCTAACTGAAAGACTTTTGAGGCTGGAGACTGTTTCCTATTCTTACTCCATAGCGTATAGCTTTGTACATAGAAAGTGCTCAATAAATATCGTTTGATTAATTACTATTGTCAACCTTTGACTTGTTTTTCGGTTGACATTTATAAATGGATTAGGAGTGTTTTTAATAGTGCATTTTTCTGTAAATGACACAATAAACACAAATCCATCACTAAGGAGCCAAACATAAATCTTAAGCAGGAGAGTTAAACATATTTAAGAAAAAAAAAAAAAGAAAAGGAATGGGAAACAAGAGAAGGATTTGGAAACTGAACATTTCTCTCTGTCTTAGACTAGCTCCAGGCAAATGAAAGCCCTCTGATGAAAACTTCATCAGCCTTTTCTTACACAAAGTGTTTTCTGACCATTTTTTCTACAGTGTCTCTCCTCTTTGGACACAGAGTTTCATTTATTAATCAAACATAATTGGGCTCCATTTCAAAAGGATGAACAAAGCCGATTTTGTTGTCCCATTGAAAAGCTGGGTTCAGTCTGGGTCATGGTGTTTGTCAGCATCTCTGTTTCCAGGCCCTGAAGGCTTGGATGCAGGGGCAGGACAACTGGGGGCCTCGTCAGTTTCCCACTCTCAGAAGCCCTTGAAAGAGTCTCTCCCAAGCTCTGGAGCCTGTGTTTACTGACTATGAATATAAGGACATTTTGCTTGGCAAGAAGAGTCTAGATGGCCCCTTGTCAATTCTGTCATTTCTCACAGCATAGACCCATCTTTTGATGATCCACCCACAAGTGAAGCTCAGACACTCAATTATCAGAGTTGGTACTCTGTCCTTCAGTGGCTCCCCATTGCTTATATGTTGCTTCTGAAAATACTGAAAAGACTATGAAAAATAGACAACCCATGCAAATATAATTAAAGAACATTGAAAAAGGAGACAAACAGCGTTAGGAAAGAGAACAGTGTAATATCTTCGACTAACTGAGGACAGGCACTGTGCTAAGAACTTCACATACATCATCTGTAATCCTCACAGCAACCCTATACTCTAAGTAATATGACCCCTATTTATAGGGAAATGATGTTAGAAGTCAAGTTACTTGGTTAAAGTCACATCAATCAGTGGTGGAACCTGGATGAGAATTCAGGCCTGACTCCATATACTAAGTAGCAAAAGGAATTAAGCCACTGACATGGAATACTATGTCTAATTACATGCTAACTGACTAAAAACCTGAACAAATGGATGATATTTTGTAATAAACATATATGATTTTAATTCACTCTTATATTTAAAAATGAAGCAATGAGGTAGGAAACCCTATTAAACCAGTAATGGAGGTAGAAATTTTTTAAAAATTCAGAATGTCCCCCAAAAGCAAGGCATACAGATCTAACGGATTCCTTCAAGCTCACAAGGAACAGATAATTCCCAAGCTATGTTGACTGCATCAAAGCACAGACAAGGCTGGACTCCATCTAATTATTCTATGTGACAAATTTGATCTTAATGAAGGTTACTCAAGAAATGCAAAGAAAAAAGATCAATAAAAGACTAACATTATATTAACATTAGATGACAATCTATTTCAATATATATCAAAAGAAAAATTGATAAAACCTTTACTTGGAGTGATATTATTTACTACCTTAACTTGATAAAGATACCTATTTTAAATAATGAACCATTAATGGATTAAGATTAAAAGCTTTGTTTTCAAAAATTGGCCCTTGAAAATAATATAGCTACTATTATAACATAATATTGCTTTAGACAAACTGCAAAAGACTTAAAGGACAATAATTACTGGGAAAGAAGAAAATAATATTTACAAAGAATTTGCTGTACAGTTGGAACTAAACCAACCAGTTTAGAAAGAGGACACATCATTTGGTATTAAGATTCAAAGGTCAGTAGCATTACTATGCCCAATATATTACTATACACCATATTTTCATATATACTACATTACTGTATACATTATTATACACAAGCAGTAAATCCTTAGGAAACATACATGTATCATAATATAAGAATATAAGATGCTAATTCTGTGAAGAAAGTCAATGGTAGCTTGATGGGGATAGCACTGAATCTACAAATTACTTTGGGCAGTATGGCCATTTTCACAATATTGATTCTTCCTATCCATGAGCATGGAATGTTTTTCCATTTGTTTGTGTCCTCTCATGTCCTTGAGCAGTGGTTTGTAGTTCTTCTTGAAGAGGTCCTTCACATCCCTTGTAAGTTGTATTCCTAGGTATTTTATTCTCTTTGTAGCAATTGTGAATGGGAGTTTGCTCATGATTTGGCTCTCTGTTTGTCTATTATTGGTGTATAGGAATGCTTGTGATTTTTGCACACTGATTTTGTATCCTGAGACTTTGCTAAAGTTGTTCATCAGCTTAAGGAGATTTTGGGCTGAGGCGATGGGGTTTTCTAAATACACAATCATGTCATCTGCAAACAGAGACAATGTAACTTCCTCTTTTCCTAACTGAATACCCTTTATTTCTTTCTCTTGCCTGATTGCCCTGGCCAGAACTTCTTTAAATTTCATATGTAACCTAAAAAGAGCCTGGATAGCCAAGACAATCCTAAGGAAAAAGAACAAAGCCGGAGGCATCACACTACCTAACTTCAAACTACACTACAAGGCTACAGTAACCAAAACAGCATGGTACTGGTACCAAAACAGATATATAGGCCAATGAAACAGAACAGCGACCTCAGAAATAATGCCACACATCTACAACCATCTGATCTTTGACAAACCTGACAAAAACAAGCAATGGGGAAAGGATTTCCTATTTAATAAATGGTGCTGGGAAAACTGGCTAGCCATATGCAGAAAACTGAAACTGGGCCCCTTCCTTACACCTTATACAAAAACTAACTCAAGATGGATCAAAGACTCAAACATAAGACCTAAAACCATAAAAACCCTAGAAGAAAACCTAGGCACCCGGGTGTGGTGGCTCATGCCTGTAACCCCAGCACTTTGGGAGGCCAAGGTGGGTGGATCACGAGGTCAGGAGACTGAGGCCAGCCGGTCAACATAGTGAAACCTCGTCTCTACTAAAAATATAAAAATTAACCAGGCATGGTGGCTTGTGCCTGTAGTCCCAGCTACTCGGGAGGCTGAGGCAGGAGAATTGCTTGAACCCAGGTGGTGGAGGTTGCAATGAGCTGAGATTGTGCCACTGCACTCCAGCTTGGGCAACAGAGTGAGATTTCATCAAAAACAAACAAACAAACAAAACCAAAAAACAAAAAATAAAGGAAAAAGAAAACCTAGGCAATACCATTCAGGACATAGGCATGGGCAAAGACTTCATGACAAAAACACCAAAAGCAATGGCAACAAAAGTCAAAACTGACAAATGAGATCTAATTAAACTAAAGAGCTTCTGCACAGCAAAAGAAACTATCATCAGAGTGAACAGGAAACCTACAGAATGGGAGAAAATTTTTGCAATCTATTTATCTGACAAAGGTCTAATATTCAGAATCTACAAGGAACTTAAACAAATTTACAAGAAAAGTACAAACAATCCCATCAAAAACTGGGCAAAGACTGTGAACAGACACTTCTCAAAAGAAGACATTTACATGGCCAACAAACATACGAAAAAAAGCTCATCATCGCTGGTCATTAGAGAAATGCAAATCAAAACCACAATGAGAAACCATCTCACGCCAGTTAGAATGGTGATCATTAAAAAGTCAGGAAACAACAGATGCTGGAGAGGATGTAGAGAAATAGGAACGCTTTTACACTGTTGGTAGGAGTATAAATTAGTTCAACCATTGTGGAAGATAGTGTGGCAATTCCTCAAGGATCTAGAACTAGAAATACCATTTGACCCAGCAATCCCATTACTGGGAATATATCCAAAAGATTATAAATCATTCTACTATAAAGACACACGCACACATATGTTTACTGCAGCACTATTTATGATAGCAAAGATTTGGAACCAACCCAAATGCCCATCAATGATAGACTGGATGAAGAAAATGTGGCACATATACACCATGGAATACTATGCAGCCATTAAAAACGATGAGTTTTTGCAGGGACATGAATGAAGCTGGAAACCGTTATTCTCAGCAAACCACATGTTCTCTCTCATAACTGGGAGTTGAACAATTAGAACACATGGACACAGGGAGGGGAGCATCGCACACTGGGGCCTGTCAGGATGTGGGGGGCTAGGGGAGGGATAGCATTAGGAGAAATACCTAATGTAGGTGATGGAATGATGAGTGCAGCAAACCACCATGGCACACGTATACCTATGTAACAAACCTGAACATTCTGCACATGTATCCCAGAGCTTAAAGCATAATAAAAAAATTATTTTTCTTAAAGAAGTCTCCTCTCACTCATATAAGCTTTGGGCCTCAAAAATCTTGCTCCATTCTGTGAGCTGTCTATAACAAAGTTGCATCAGGATATCTCAGGCAATGGTGAACTGTGCAACTATGGGTAACTTCTCCCTTTCTCTCTCTCTCTCCATATGAAAACAACAACAACAACAACAACAACAAAAATAAGATGTTTAGAATGTATGCAATTACTTAAGAAGCTGATATATTTTAAATCAGAATTGCCATTTATTTTTATAACTTGACAGAGCAATTTTAACACTTACGAGGCAAACAAAATGCCAAGAATATAAAATATTTTGAAAAACGAAGACCTCCAATTAGGGAAGACTAATACCATAGTACTATAAATTCTATACATATTATGAAGCAATAATAATTAAAACAATATAGTACTCACAAAACCAGGCATATAAAACAGTAGAGGAGAGTTAGAAGCACTGAAATAAACCTATTTAAACATGACAATTTGGTTATATGATGAAGTATAATAAACAATGGGCAAAGGAGAAGTTATTTAATATAATGATATGATCAATGTAAAAACCATTTAATAAACATGTGCCAAATATGCTCAGATGAGTTAAAGAATTAAATGCATACTTTTAAAATACATAAAGCAATCAAAGGAAAAGAGAATGAAGATTGCATCAGATCTTGGGAGCTATTAGTAATGAACTATGAAGAATAACAATGGAAGGGATCAAAAGATTCATCTAGGCAACATTTAACATATTTTAATCATAAAAATATGAGAAGTGAAAAGAAAAACATATTGAAATATATTTGCATCAAAATAGTACCATCAATAACATATAAGGAACGTGTTAAAATGAAGAACAACTTTTTTTTTAACTTTTAAGTTCAGGGGTACATGTGCAGGTATGTTACACAGGCAAACTTGTGTCACTGGTGTTTGTTATACAGATTATTTCATCAACCAGGTATTAAGCCCAGTACTCATTAGTTATTTTTCCTGATACTCTCCCTCCTCCCACCTTTCATCCTCCAATAGGCCCCAGCATGCATTGTTCCCCTCTATGTGTCAATGTGTTCTCATCATTTAGTTCCCACTTATAAGTGAGAACATGTGGTATTTGGGTTTTCTGTTCTTGTGTTAGTTTACCATGGATAATGGCCTCCAGTTCCATCCATGTCCCTGCAAAGGTCATGATCTCATTCTTCTTCATGGATGCACAGTATTCTATGGTATATATGTACCACATTTTCCTTATCTAGTCTACCACTGATGGGCATTTAGGTTAATTCCACGTCTTTGCTGTTGTGAACAGTGCTACAGTGAACATACGTATGCATGTGTCTTTATAATAGAATGATTTATATTCTTTCGGGTATATACCCAGTAATGGAATTGCTGGGCCAAATGGCATTTCTGTCTCTAGGTCTTTAAGGAATTGCCGCACTGTCTTCCACAATGGTTGAACTAACAGTGTATAAGTGTCCCACAACCTTGCCAGCATGTGTTACGTTTTGACTTTTTAATAATAGCCATTCTGACTGGTGTGAGATGGTATCTCACTGTGGTTTTGATTTGCATTCCTCTAATGATCAGTGAGGTTGAGCTTTTTTTTTTTTTGGTTGTTGGTCGCATATGTCCTCTTTTGAAGAGTATCTGTTCATGTCCTTTGCCCCCTTTTAAATGAGGTTGTTTGATTTTTTCCTTGTAAATTTGTTTAAGTTCCTTACAGATGCTGGATATCAGACCTTTGTTGGATGCATAGTTTGCAAAATTTTTCTCCCATTCCGTAGGCTGTTTACTGTCTGTTTATCAACAGACAGTTTACTCTCCTGCGCAGAAGTTCTAATTAGAAACCATTTGTCAATTTTTGCTTTTGTTGCAATTGCTTTTGGCTTGTCATGAAATCTTTGCCCATGCCTATGTCCTAAATGGTATTGCCTAGGTTAGTTTTGGGCTCTACATTTAAATCTTTAATCCATCTTGAATAAATTTTTGTATATGGTGTAAGGAAGAGGTCTAATTTCAATCTTCTGCGTATGGCTATCCAGTTATCCCAGCACCAGTTATTGAATAGGGAATACTTTCCCCATTGCTTGTTTTTGTCATTGTTATTGAAGATCAGATGGTTGTAGGCATGTGGTCTTATTTCTGAATTCTCTATTCTCTTCCATTGGTCTATGTGCCTGTTTTTGTACCAGTATCATGTTGTTTTGGTTTCTGTAGCCCTGTAGTATAGTTTGAAGTCAGGTAGCATGATGCCTACAGCTTTGCTCTTTTTGCTTAGAATTGCCTTTGCTATTTGGGCTCTTTTTTGGTTTCATACGAATTTTAAAATAGTTTTTCCTAGTTCTGTGAAGAATCTCAATGGTAGTTTAATAGGAATTGCACTGAATCTATAAATTGCTGTGGGCAGTGTGGCTATTTTCACAATAATGACTCTTCCTATCCACGGGCATGGAATGTTTTTCCATTTGCTTGTGTCATCTGTGATTTCTTTGAATAGTGTTCTGTAGTTATCTTTGTAGAGATTCTTCATCTCCATAGTTAGCTGTATTCCTAGGTAATTTATTTTATTTTTTTTGTGGCAATTGTGAATGGAAATATGAAGAACACTTTTATTATTAGAAAAAGTCATATGTATGAAGATTTTCAATACAATATTACTTCTAAGAGCAAAAAAATAAAAAATCGATACAACAATAACAGAAGACCTAAATAAATTAGAGCCAACCAACTTAAAAACTTGTCATTTAAAAAGGTAACCATGGGAGGCCGAGGTGGGCGGATCATGAGGTCAGGAGTTTGAGATCAGCCTGGCCAATATGGTGACACCCCATCTCTACTAAAAATATAAAAATTAGCCAGGCGTGGTAGCATGTACCTGTAGTCCCAGCTACTCAGGAGGCTGAGGCAGAAGAATCGCTTGAACCCAGGAGATGGAGGTTGCAGTGAGCTGAGATCGTGCCACTGCACTCCAGCCTGGGTGACAGAGCAAGACTCAGTCTCAAAAAAAAAACAAACAAAAAAGTAACCATGAAAGGCTGTGTCTCACATATCACATAATGGAAAAATATTTATGATACAGTGTTCGGTGAAGAAAACAGAATATAAAATTGTATATGCAATACAATTACAAGTATATATAAAAATAGGCATCGTGCTCTGGGCCTGGAAAGAGGTTCATAAAAATGAAAACAGTTTTAGAGGGCTGGGGTTAGGGGTGAGTTTTGAGTTGCAAACTTGAATATCAGGAATCAGGCAGGTGAAGATCGATGGGGAAAGTAACAAGTGTTGGGAACTATGGAAACCTGGAGAGTCAGGCTCAGCCATAGCCATTCAAATAAAAAGAAATAAGGACACAAAAGACTTTGATTCTGTAAACCTCTTTGACTGGAAGGGTGTGGAACCGTGAGCCACTTCCCTTCCGTTTAGACCTCCATGTGGAGGCCTTAGCATTAGAGGTGTCCTAGGAACCTCTGAAATCCATGAACAACAGGAAGTTTCATGAGAATTTTTTTTTATTATTATTATACTTTAAGTTCTAGGGTACATGTGCATAGCGTGCAGGTTTGTTACATATGTATACTTGTGCCATGTTGGTGTGCTG
>NW_012117155.1:159177-180411 GCF_000951035.1 Colobus angolensis palliatus
CTGTTGTTTTTTTAGCTGTGCCCTGTCCCCAGAGGTGGAGTCTACAGAGACAGGCAGGTTTCCTTGAGCTGCTGTGAGCTCCACCCAGTTCGAGCGTCCCAGGGGCTTTGTTTACCTACTTAAGCCTCAGCAATGGCGGGCGCCCCTCCCCCAGCCTCGCTGCTGCCTTATGGTTAGATCACAGACTGCTGTGCTAGCAATGAGGGAGGCTCCGTGGGCGTGGGACCCTCCCGGCCACGTGTGGGTATAGTCTTCTGGTGTGCCCGTTTCCTTAAAGCGCAGTATTGGGGTGGAAATTACCCGATTTTCCAGGTGTTGTGTGTCTCAGTTCGCCTGGCTAGGAAAAGGGATTCCCTTCCCCCTTGTGCTTCCCAGGTGAGGCAATGCCTCGCCCTGCTTCAGCTCTCGCTGGTCGGGCTGCAGCAGCTGACCAGCACCGATTGTCCGGCACTCCCCAGTGAGATGACCCCAGTACCTCCACTGAAAATGCAGAAATCACCGGTCTTCTGTGTCGCTCGCGCTTGCAGTTGGAGACTGGAGCTGTTCCTATTCGGCCATCTTGCTCTGCCCGTCTCATGAGAATTTTAAGTGAAGAAATGACCCAATCAGATCGGTAGGGTCAAACCATGCCAATTTAAAAGACTGCTATTGTCCATGGGCTTTCAGCATGTGACCGCTACACAACATTTCTTTTAATGTTGTTGTAATCATAAGTTTTATAAAAAAATAAAACTCAGACCTAAACAGAAGTAGTTAGAAGTAGTCATGTTCTTTGTTAACACAGAGCTACTTGAGTTGGTTATGAGAATGTGGGCCTATTTCTTTGAATTCCTTCTGGATAAAGGGGTTTGGGAAAATGCCAAATTGCTATCTAGTATGAATAAAATAGCTACACATCCACCTATCAAATATTTATTGAGTACCCACCACATGCCAGGCCCTAGAGGAAGATGGAGCAGGACAGAGTAAGACAGAGACTCTATATTCTATCAGTGTACAGACTGGTCCAAGATTCAGACACATGTAATAATGCAATATGCGTCAACACATGCACAAATGTAGTGGGAATGTGGATAATTGCTGCTAAGGCAGGAATGGGAGTACTCCGAAGGCAAAAATTGAACTGAATCTTAAAACAAGAATACAGATTTACCATGCAGAGGAGAGAGAAGGGAGAACATTCCTGGCAAATGAAATGGACGGAAACTTTGATATAACAAGAAGGAAGTCACCGGACATGCCTGGATTAATCTGGGTGTGCTGGTGAATGTCTAAGAGGAAGACAGGATAAAGAACAGGGAGGATCTTATCTGAATTTAATCCTGCAGACCCCTTCTTTTCAAACAAACTTTGTTTTTAAGCCTCAAGACTCTTTGTTGAAAATCTTACTTGGAGCTGGGCATGGTGGCTCACACCTGTAATCCCAGCCCTTAGAGAAGCTGAGGCGGGAGGATAACTTGAACCCAGGAGTTTGAGACCAGTCTGGGCAACATAGTGAGACCTCATGCCTACAAAAAGTTAAAAAATAAAAAATTAGACCACAGGTGATGCATACCTGTGGTCCTAGCTACTTGGGAGGCTGAGGTTGGAGGATCACTTGAACCAGGGAGGTCAAGACTGCAGTTAGCTGTGATCACGCCACTGTACCCAACTTCAGAGACACATAAAGAGAGAAAAGAAGAAAATCTTACTTGGAAGCTCAATTTGTAAAACAGAGGAAAGAACTTTTCTGACTGGTGCCAAAGGGATGTGCCCGAGAGCTGTACCTTTCCTCCCTCAGTTCCTGTGGAAGCCTTGACCCGAGCCCATGGAGCAATTTGAAAGCTACAGCTGTAGGTTATAGGGGCCTCCCAAGGATTTTAGACAGCAAATGGTTCAATCAAACTATGCAGAGATTTAGAAGATTGCCATTACACCAAAGATAGGCCCTTGGTAGTAATAGCAAAAATACCCTGGATTTCTGGTTTCATTTCTTTGTACCTGAGTATTATGGATTTTGGACTTCCCTGCTCTCCCTGCTGGAATGATTCTTCCCATGTTTGAACACTGGAGAAGAAAAGATCTCTATGTTAATGTCTCCCTGATGCCCAAGAACCAACAATAACGTGTCAATTGACGTTGCATGCTCAATCCTTTCTTTTAACTCAGTGCTTAAACATCTCTGGGCCGAGGTGGTGTATCCTGTGTGTATTGATTTGGAGACTCTGGGCAAGAAACCTGTACACATCCTCTCCCTCAACCCTCTCTGAGGCGTGAATCTTATCGTTCAGCCAATGGGCACAACTCAAATTACCTGGGCTTGTGCTGGCCAGGAGCACACAGACACTTTGGAGTTTGCACATTTGTTTTCTTTAAAAGCTCAGTCTCCATCTGTCATCCATTCTGGGTGACTGTGTGTGACTGGGCGTCTGGTACAATGCCTTTTGGAATGGACATCTTGATGTATGATAATCATCTCTTAAGGACATTTATGTTGCACATTTCTCTTTCAGAGGATAAAATACGAAGATGTCTTTCAATAAAGCAGGTGCGCTTCTTCTTGCCAAATCCTGCCCTGGGTATTAAAAGCAGCCCACCTAACGACAAGACCCAGTAAGTGCCAGCATCCCTGTCTGTATGTGTGGGGTTAATGGAGCCAAAGAAAATAGCTTGCTAGAGAGGTGATTGGGTGATATTAAATGTCAAGATTTCAATGAATTACCCTCAGAGGTTTCATAAAATAGAAACATGGTCTTGCTTCTATTGCTTCTCTGTCAAACAAAATATTTTTGGTCTGCTCCATTGCTTAGAAATGTAACTATTGGCTTTTGATTTTGAAATACATTCCAAGGAGGAATTAGAGGAGGGATCAACCTCCTAAATCAGGACATCTTGCGCCCTGGCAGGGGTGGACAGGAGATTTTCTGGGGCTTGAGGGCTGCCTTTAATTCATTTTCTGAAGTCTGGCATTTATCTTTTTGGCATGGTGAAGGGTAGATTGAGGTTGATTACAGACAGACACTATTAGCATGAACACAGAGGAGATTAACAGCACCAGAGTTTCCAGATGAATCTATAAAGAACGGGGCCAGCACCTCTGCTTGACTCTGCCCGGTGTAATTGGTGATGTATAGGAGCCCACAGTGAGATGGCCTTGAAACTTGAATTAAAGAAGTGATTACCCTCTGAGAGTTGAATGAATAAGATAATCGATGATATTAGCCACCTGCAGAAATCGTGGTAAAAGACAGGATGTTTCCCTAAGGGTTAAGCATGAAGCACTGGGTCTGGCAAGACTGAAAGTGAAAGAAGCTGAATGCTAGTCAGTGAGCTTGGCTCAAAGGGATGAATAGGTTAGCTGAGGGGGAAGGGCTGAACAAACTGGAAAACAGAGTCCTGGAGACTGACTTTGGTGGAGTCTGACTGAATCTGGGCCAGAGGGTATCGTCCTCTTCCCTTCCCCACTGTCCCGACACATATTGATTGAGCACTACTCCGGATCATGTACTTGTGCTAGGCATAGAGGGGGTGCAATGGACATGATGCGGAGGTCCTTGTGTTCACAGAAGCTGCATACACTAAAAACTCCACCAAGGCACAGGATGGTGATTACTGGACGATGAGGGAGAGGGCTTCCTGAAGAATAGACGTGAGGCAAATAGCATCCTCCATCTCCCTTGACATGTGTACCCAACACAGCAAGGCTTCATTCAGCCTCAGCTACTGTGACTCTTGTTGATGTTAGGTGTCCCTCTGACATACAAGTGAATGTTTCCTCAGTGACTGACACTTGTAAAGGGACGATGCCTTTGACTCATCCTTGGTTCCCACAGTGTTCAGAGTTCTCAATTTAGGATATTAATCCACATTAGAATCTAATCTTGCCAGAAAATCATATTAAAGAGAAATTCATTCCATTTTAAACTATGATATCTTTTCAAACAAGTCAATATAATAAAGAATTTATCCATTTTGTAGGTGAAGGAATAATCTTGCAGTTTAATTATAAGAGAATGAGCTAAACAGATTAGGAAAAAAAATGATTTCTCCATCATCTCCGTATCTAAGTTCCCACTGAACTTTTTGTTTCTCCTTTCAAGGACTCCCCCGACCACTTTACAGTCACCTGCTATGAAACCATAGTTTAAGATCAGATGCACTAGATTTTGTCCTTATAATAATCATCGTCATTATACTTTAAACACTTATGTGTATATATTCAATTGTATGTATTTTATCATTTAAATTTCAAACTAGACTGAGCGAGGTGGCTCATACCTGTAACATCAACACTTTGGGAGGCTGAGGAGGGAAGATCACTTGAGTCCAGTAGCTTGAGACCAGACTGGGCAACATAGTGAGACTTCTTCAAAAAATAAGAAAACAGCCAGGTGTAGTGGCACAGGCCTGTGGTCTCACCTACTTGGAGGCTGAGGTGGGAGGATTGAGTCCGGGAGGTCAACGCTGCAGTGAGCTGAGACTGTGCCACTGCACTCCAGCCTGAGTGACAGAACAAGACTTTGTCTCAAGAAGAAAAAAAAAAATCAAACTAATGCTATGGAGTTGGTAGTTTTTTGTTTTTTTTTTGAGACGGAGTCTCACTCTGTCACCCAGGCTGGAGTGCAGTGGCACGATCTTGGCTCACTGCAAGCTCCGCCTCCTGGGTTCACGTCATTCTCCGGCCTCAGCCTCCCAAGCAGCTGGGATTACAGGCACCCGCCACCACGTCCAGCTAATTTTTTGTATTTTTAGTAGAGACAGGGTTTCACCGTGTTAGCCAGGATGGTCTCGATCTCCTGACCTCATGATCCGCCCGCCTTGGCCACCCAAAGTGCTGGGATTACAGGCGTGAGCCACTGTGCCTGGCCAGGAGTTGGTATTTTTATTATCCCCATTTTATAGGTATGGAAACTGAGGCTCAGAGAGGTAGGTAACTTGCCAAAGCCATGGAGATACTACGTGGCCAAGAGGGATTCAAATACAAGTCTGTTTCACTTCAAAGCCCAACTTCCAGCCACCATCCTGTAGAGCTACAGAGTTTTTTTTTTTGAAACCTGGGACCACTGCATGTTCCCATAAATCTTTTTTTTTTTTTTTAGAAGGTTCTTGCTCGGTCACCCAGGCTGGATTGCAGTGGCATGATCTTGGCTCACTGCAACCTCCGCCTCCCGAGTTCAAGCAATTCTTGTGCTTCAGTCTCCCAAGTAGCTGGGATTACAGGCATGCGCCACCATGCCCAGCTAATTTTTTGCATTTTTAGTACAGATGGGGTTTCCCCATGTTGGCCAGGCTGGTCTCCAACTCCTGGCCTCAAGTAATCTGCCCACCTCTGCCTCTCTCCTATGAATGCTTTATGTAACTTTAAGACAAATCCTCAAAAGTGAGAATGAAGAAACCAGCCAAGAGATCTTTTAATAAAGAATTTTAAGATTCATGAAGTCAACAACAAATCTTTATAGAAGTTAATTAAATGGATGTTAAAAATATTGGTTTTTCTATGGCTTTGATGGAAAGAAAATGATCATGGCTCCAAAGTTCCACCTTCTCTTACTTCTTTCCTTCCTCCCACAAATATCAAATGTTAGCAAATTCCTAGGATGCAAAGCACTGTGCAAAGAACTGATATCTTAACAATTGGTAACCCGAAGTTCTTGGTCTCAAGGAGCTTATCCCCTAGCACACAAGACAAGCTATAAACTTGAACACTCTATTAATTACAGATAGGCATGAAGCCATAAATGGTCTTACAGGGGAGGGACATATAACATAGAGAATAGGGACATAAATGGAGCATGGAAGGCTTCCTGGAGGTGGTGGTTCTTAACTTGTGTCTCAGAGGGTTAGTAGTTGCTAACTGGGTGGATGAAGGGTGGGGGAAAGTATTCAAGGAAAAGAGAGCAATGTGTAAAAACACATTGGGCATGGTCTCTTGAGGGTACGGTAAGTGGTTTGGAATAAGCTGGTGCACAGGACACATATGCGTGGGTGGGAGGAAATGAGGTTGCAGATGTGAATAGGCCAGATCAGAAAGAACCTTGTAGGCAAGACCAAGGAACTTGAGCTTCATGCTCTAAGGCAGGGGTTCCCCACTGAGGGCTTGCACCCTCCAGAGTGGTGGGGCGAGATTACAGCTGGCATGCTCAGAACCATGCATGAGTGAATGAACCTCTGAATGCACATACACATGAGCATGCACAGTAGCAGGAGAAAAAGGTGGAGGACCACAGCTGAGAGTAACAGGGAAGCACAGAGGAATTTAAGCAGGAGGGTGCCAGTCAGCTTTGTGTTTTAAAAGCCCTTTCTAGCTATAGTATGGAACATGGGCTGGGTAGGGCAGGGGGATTGGGAAGAGGCAGGGAGTGAGAATGGGAGACAGGGAGAGAAGTTTAGGAACTAGTGATAGTCAAGGCAAGGGGTGATGAGGCCTGAACCAGGAAAGAGATAGAGGTGTAAGAGGGAGAAATGGATTCAAGAGGTATTTTGGGACTTAGAACTACTATCTCTTGGTGGTCAACTGTTGTGGGGGTGAAGGAAAGGAGTGGTCTGGGTGACTCATGGTGTCTGGATTGAACACCTAGGTAGATGTTGGTGCTATTATGAAGAGAGTTTTTGTATAAAGCAATGTAACTATGAAGACATTGGAGGAATACAGTTATTCTACTCCCCTGAAAGGTATATTGAAAGCTAGTGCCTTTACATCTCCTTAAGAAAGTATCTAGGGGACTAAATATCTTCAGACATATGTGACCTTCAGGTCAAGGCTGTGTACTATTTATTCATTTCTGAATCCCACATGCCCAGCAAACAGGGCTGATATTTAGGTACCTAGTAACTCTGTACCAAAGGGACTCTCTTTTTTCCCCCAAGTAGTAGATAGTAGGAAACACTATTACTTATGTCAGTGAAATAGGTATAAGGGTAGGAACAAAACTAACTCAAGTCCTGAGACTGATTTTAGCTAGATTTATTTCTGGTTATCTTTTGGAAATCTCATTTATTGCCTTACTTGAGTCAGTTTAAAAAAATGCAAATACAACAGAAGCACCTTTTCTAAGCTTAAGCTTTACAAAGAAGTAAAAAAGCAAATGTAGCAAGTAAATTATTAAGTTCATTTCAAATAACTTTTGTTTATTTGATGTAACTTTACAAAGTTATATCACGTAGACGTCATGAAGAAATGTTTTCAAATGGGAGACTTGAGAACCCTCCCTCAGGTAAAAGGAAACCCTTACCCCAAAAGAGGTGCTGAGCCCAGGGCCCACACCCTGAATGAATGTGATGGTCATGTCCTGAGGCCACAACCAGAAACACCAGCTTGGAAGACACCATCTTTATCAGAGCAGTGTATATGGAGACCTGATCAACTAGACTGAAATTCAACTGACATTCACAGAGCATCTCTTGTGCCAAGTCCCAGTCTATCAACTTCCAAATATATCATCTTTCCAAATTCCATAGCAACAAACCAAGCTGTTAACATTTATTAAGTTTATAAGGGCTCAGTATCAAAACAAGAGGCAGTCAGCATCCCAGGTGAGCACCTACCTTTGTTCAAGCTAGAGATTTGAGAGCGGTCATAAGGCAAAGAGGTTCTTACCTCCAGGCACCTGCATTTGGATTTTCCTTCCTTTGGTCTGGCTTAGTGATTTTCAAACTTGAGTATGTCTAAGAACTACTGACAAGGTCAGACACATAAAACCACACATTCTGTACTTAACAGGCAATTTAAGGGATTTTAAAGACAATTAGGACTATGTGTGATTTTCACATTAGGCACCGATTTGAGAGCCCAACCTCCACTCAAGATGGGATGCCCTGTCATTCTAGTTATTGTTTAGCTGGTGTGGGGAGTTAATTACACAATTACTTAAACTCACTGTATTTTTAAGAAGAATTAGGAGGCTTATGACGCTAAATTGCTACTAACAATGGACTTTTAAACATAAAAACAAAATTAAATCCAATTAAAAGGAGCAGAGAAATGAACAAAGCCACAGGCAGACTTATCAGGAAGCTGAGGAAGCTTCCTTGGTCAGGCCCCTTCCAAGGGGTTGTACTTAGCATTTATAATTTTGTGTTTTTGTTTTATTTTATTTATTGACTGATTGATTGAGATGGAAGTCTCACTTTGTTGCCCAGGCTGGAGTGCAGTGGTGTGATCTCACCTCACTGCAACCTCTGCCTCCAGGTTCAAGCGATTCTCCTGCCTCAGCCTCCCAAGTAGCTGGGACTACAGGTGCGTGCCACCATGCCTGGCTAATTTTTTTTTCTGTATTTTTAGTAGAGGCGGGGTTTCACCGCATTAGCCAGAATGGTCTCTATCTCCTGACCTCAGGTGATCAGCCCGCCTTGGCCTCCCAAAGTGCTGGGATTACAGGTGAGAACCAGCGCACCTGGCATTTTTTTCTTTTTTTAAGGGGATCTTTCCTCCTTCCAAAGTGAATAAGTTTCATGGATTCTGGATTTGCCCCCCAGATGCTGCAGTCAGCACTTTTGAGCCTTAAGTTGAGTCCCTTGCTTTTGGGCACTGAGGGCAAAGTGGGGCCCATAACAACTCACTATGCACAGTGAAATGTAAGAGGGGAGATCAGAATCTCCGAAATACCAGAGTGCTAACTGTCGACTGAATTGACAGAGCCTGAACTGACAGCTGGAGAAATTAAGCATCAATATTAGAAAATAATACTAGATACAGCCTTATTACTTAATATTTAATGTACATACAGTTTGGTATTTCAGTAAATAAGCATTTATCAAGTGCCTACTTTGTGACGAGCCCTGAGCTAGATTCCCAGGAAAATATAAAAGGCGAAAACTCACATTTTATCTATGAGACAGAGCCTCACTCTGTTACCCAGACTAGAGTGCAGTGGTGCCATCTCCGTTCACTACAACCCCAGCCTCCTGGGTTCAAGAGATTCTCCTGCCTCAACCTCCCGAGTAGCTGGGACTAAAGCCATGCACCACCACGCCTGGCTAATTTTTGTTAGTAGAGATGGGGTTTTGCCATGTTGGCCAGTCTGGTCTCAAACTCCTGACCTCAAGTGATCCACTCGCCTCGGACTCCCAAAGTGCTGGGATTACAGGCGTGAGCCACCACACCTGGCCTGAAGCTCAGATTTTAAAAATTCTCTACTCAAAAGTTCTGGAAGAGGCAGGTTAGTGTTTACTAAAAAGAAAAACAAAACAAAACAAAAAACAAAACACACACACACACACACACACACTCCTGAAACAACAGGGAAACACCTAGGGGAAACCCAGCACTGATGCTGGGGACAATTTTAGACATGTTCTACTTCAGTGAAAGTGAGAAAGTGGAAAGACCACTGGTTGGAAATCAAGGAACAAGGATGTTTGATCTGTTTTCCTCCCTCTATTCTGTCCTTCTACAAATGTTTACTGAGCAGATTATTTTTAAATAGTAGCTTTACTGGGATATATTTTATATAACATATAATTTACCTCTTTAAAGTGTATAATTCAATAATTTTTAGTAAACAAAAATTTGTGTGTAAACATCACCACAATTGATTTAGAACATTTTCAATGCCCCCACCAAAACACCCATACTCGTTAGTTGTCACTCCCCATCTTCCCCCCCATCCATAAGCCTAGGCAACCACTAATCTATTTCCTGTTTCTATAGATTTCACTATGCCAGACATTTCCATGCACCTGCTCTATATCAGGCCTAAAGCCAGGAGAAGGGAGCTACAGTCACCCCCATCTTCTCTCCCCCTGAAAAGCTCTGGTATTAGAGGACACATTGCCTATCCTTTGTGGGCTTCTATTTTTTTCTCCTATAAATGAAAGGGATGGAATTCAGACTCCCTTCTACTTTAAAGACTCTACTTTAAAATTTAGTCCTAGAGAAAATCATGTGGCAAATGGTGGATAGCTGGGGAAACAGGAACTTTCAAATGCTCTTATTAGAAACAGAGAATGTACAATTTTTCTAGCGGCACATGGTAGTATGTATTAAAAGCCTTAAGAATGTATATACCCTCAGACCCAGAAATTTCACTTTTAGGATTATCCTTAGGTATTCATTAAGGATGGTTGCAAAGTTATATATACATAGCTAATCATGACAATGTTGCTAATATGGAAAACTGTGAAAGAAATGTCTGACAATAGAGGCTGTGACTCCTAAATCCACTCCCCACCAACAGAGTTCCAGTTAAGAACCCTACTTCCAGATTATGCCTTCTAGGGTTGTCCATACTCACATTGGCCTTTCTGCAGCCTCTGCATGCCATGAACTCTGAATTCACTGCCCACTAAAACCTGCAAACTATTTTTATTCCCAATACTGTTACTTGATCTTGTAATTGTGCTGTTGCTTCCAGGCCCAAGTGTAGGACCTGACATTTCACCCTCAAGTATCAAGTATTATGCTCAGGGGCATAATTTGATCTGCACTGTAAGAATTCCATGGTATTGCAGTGTTTCTGATGGTGGCATTATGCTGCATTGTGTTTAATAATTCCAGCTTTTGTCCTTTGATTCCAGGCCTTTTCCAATCATTTTTGTCTTTGCCATTAATATCCCATACCCTTCTTTTACTTTGCCAGAGAGCTGAAAGCCTGATACTTTTATCGTAAGGTATCTTTGAGCTTATTTATGATCAAACAGATATGACTTCATGAAGGGCTTTGCACACCAGATTGATCAGAGGTGGCCATTTTCTGAACTCTGCATGGCATTTAATAGAAGTGTAATTTAGAAGTTGAAAACAAAAGATGCTATTTTTGAGATTTTTAAGAGGGCAGAGTATGTACTTTTGAAAAAGGCATTCTTTCTGGCTACTTAGTAATTACATGTGGTAAGGGTGCTAAATCAATATTATGTAGAGTAAGCACCATTCTACCCCACTTGCTCACCACTAAAGACATTTCAATATTTCAGTGAGCTCAACCAACAAAGATGATCACGAAAACATTTCACGTAGACCACCCCCTCTAGTATTTTCAAGAATTTACCCATGCTTTCCTTTCCTTGTCATTCATTAAAGATAGAATAAATATTTACTTTAGACTCACCTTTAAATTTAGGATTTCCTCCTACAATAATAAACATATTAATAAAATAAATTTTAAAAATATTTCCTACCCTGGAATGATTGTGCAAGCCAGTGTTTTACTCTAAATAATTTTTAGAAGAATCCCTTTACCTGCAATTTGATAACAACTAATTTATTCTGTAGCTAATTTAATTACTTTGTAATTAGCTTACCACAGCGGGAAAGAAGACAAAATAAATGTCTTTGTGATTGGTCCCTTGTAATGAAATAGATGAGTGAGTAAACACACACTTTTATTGTACCAGCCACGCAGGCAGGCCGTGTGTGTGTGTGTGAAGTAGGCCTAGATTCCCATTTCCCACTGTTTCTGAGCATTCTCCCACTTAAGGGTTTGCTGTGGATGTTTCACCACTGAAATTTATCCTTGAGCTTTGAGCTGACCCATTGGCTGGCATTTGCCATTTAAATTGGAGTTGCTAAGCTGAAGGAAACGGAGGACTGGCAGATTATTCAATTCCATGCCCATAGGTATATGCTTTGTAAGGACTCAGAGGAAGAGGAATCTAGAGCTCTTGTCAAATACCCTAGAAATTGACTCTTGCAAACCAATGAGAAGATTTAATAGGCATATTTTGCCTCACCAGTGAAGGATGAGTGGAAAGATTAAAACTTAGGAAGGGTGAAGTTTTATCCTGAACCCAAAGGGCTAGAACCATTGGCCTGTGCTAGGCACAGGATGAGGAGCCTCTGGCAGTCCCAGTGGATCTGAAGGTATTTCTAAAAGGTGTTCCTTGGGCAAACTGCAGCGGCTCAGCTTCACCAGGGGCTCAACAGGGGTTCTTCTGTAAACTGCTGCCTTTCAGAGGCACTTCTGAGAGTATCACAGCCCTTGGTGAGCTCCTCAGGGAAGCAGCATATCCTGAAAGTCATGCGTGGTCACTACTGTCAAAAGGCTCTGTGGGAATCCCCTGTAAGGGCTGTGTGATGGGCAAGGTCTCACAGTGTGGCCCTGTGATGGGCCCCCCTGGATGTCAGAGGAGAGAGTACAGACTCTCTGAGAGTCATGTGCTAGCTGACTGGATTCCCCAGCTAGCACTTCCTCAGGGATTCCAAGCAATACCTGAGATTCGAAGGCAGAATCTCAGCTCTGCTTGCTTGAGGAAGGCCAGGGAGGGAGAAGGCAGAGCCTCAGAAGGCTGGACACTAAAGGAGACCCTCCTCCCCAAGCATCCCACAAAGTGACATTGAACGTGAGTTCACTTAAAATGTACTTTAAGGTCACATAAAGTGAAACCAATGACCACCCCTACTATCTTTGTGACAAGCAGAGCTCACCATCCTCAAAAACCTTGGAGCAGGATGATATTTATATTACGTGTGCATTCTTTTACCACAACTCCGCCTGGGCCTTATGCACCTTCACAAGCTGTCAGTGATGAAATTTAGCATGGGGTACCTTTAAGATTTGGGTGGTGTGGCAGTGGGAGTGAGGCTAGGGTCCTCTGTGGAGGCAGAACTGTTCCGATCATCTCCCAGGCCTTCCTTCCAACACTTCCTGGTTCTGATCTTGGAATCTCAGGACCATCCTGCTTTTACCCTGTTTCTCACCACACTTGCTGCTGACACTGCTTTTCCTCCATGCTTGTGGCCGTGGCACCACTGAAATACTTTTCCAGTGCCTGATCTCAACTGTGTCCAATATTTGGCTTAATCATTGATATTTAGGAGCAAATACACCAGAGACTTGCTCTGCTGGTGCACGAGTTTAGACTTTCTTTTTTGTGTTGTAATTTATCCATCTTTTGCATAGGAGCTGCATGCCTTCTGCTGTGATTTCTTCAAATGCACACAGCAAGTTGGTGGGAAACACCAGTTTGGATGCCTGCGCTCTACTTTGAGAATTCCTCTAGAAATGTCCATTTGAATGCTCTTCATTCACCAGCATCTCTGGTTTGGTTCTTTACCTTGGCTGTACATTTTCATTTTATTCCTCAGTTTGGACTATACTGGACTTGAATTTGATGTTCTCCCCAGGGCACAACTTCCTGTCTCACCTCTTTCCAGACCTTGCGTCCTGTGATGGGGGCGGGGGGTGGGCACCTCACTCCTAAGCCCTGTCTTTGTCCTGGCCTTACCAGGTCTATTTTTTGCCTGATTTCAGTCAGATGTATGTGTGGCTTGGAGGAGGTGCACCGTGAGGGAGGATGTTTAGACAACAGTCTGACAAACAGCTCACTGTCACCCTTTCTGCTCAAATCCACCTTTCGTGCCTCTGTAAGAGATTGATCCATCTCTATGCACATTGATGGGGCAGCTTCAGAAATCCTTTCTCTTCTACTTCTCTTTCTATATTTAGAGACAGGCAAATATATCTCTACTTTATGTGCAATAAATTCTTTAAGACATTGAAGCTACAAAGCTACAAATGACTTACATTATTCCTTTATTCAACAAATATTTATGGAGCATCTATTATGTGCAAGGCACTGAGGACATAACATTGAATGAGAGACATGCCCTAGCAGGGTCCTAAGTATGAGAAGACTTCATTTTCAGTAAGCTATATATATATATATGTGTATATATATATATATCTCCCTAATGATACCTTGTATTTTAGTCACAGTTTTTTTAACATTTTGCATTCAGTTCGCTGTTGCTCACAGTCCTGGGACAAAGGATCCCAAATGAAAGCAAAAACCCATCAAGAGAGGAGTTTTTGTGTTGAGTTTTGTGTGACTCCACAGTCACAATATTTTTAACATTTCACACATTTTAAAATTTTGTTGTTTTCTTTCAGAATTGAACACATGGTTGACCGCCATAACCCAATGACTATACAGGGCTAATGTTACTCTGTTTTCAGGATGCCTCATAATTTCCTTTATTTTCTCAAGTATATTATGAGTTTATAAGACCCAAGCTTCTGATTACTTTTGTTCTTTTGGTTGACCATTCTTACTATTAAACCGATACAATAAAATCCTCAATTATACAAACATGGCTGTACAAACTTCATGGCTGGCTGGCATTTGGTGTTTGAAAGGTAGTGTAGAGGGATCAATGTTTAATGTATGAAAGCAAAGATTATTTGAAAGTTGAATACATGAAAATACAGGACTGCTTGGATTTTGAACATCTCTTGTCTGACCATTACAGCTTTTACAATCAGCATAATTTTGGCAGAAAGTAGATTTCCAGCTGTTTCAAGTCACAGATGTATTCTTTTCTGGGCTGTTCTAAAAATACAGACAGGCTGTTTTCTTAACTTCTAAATCAGAATTCTCTTGATGGGTTTTTGCTTTCATTTGGGATCCTTTGTCCCAGGACTGTGAGCAACAGCGAACTGAATGCAAACTTACCCTGGAAGGAATTTTCTAGAGCCAGGAAGTCAGAGTCCGGGCCGTCTCCTCCTTTCACACGTTGTTTCACAGTGTGTGTGGGTCCTGAACGTTCACAAAGAACAAAATGTGCCTGCCTGTTTTAAATGTGTGGGGAAGGAAGAAGGAAACAACTCTACATTTAAGGAGTTCTACTTGAGAGGAGGTGGGACTGGAAGATCTGGAGGAGAGGCAGAAAGCTCAGCACGAGGTCATAAATTAAGGGGAGAGTTTAAAATGTGAAGGCATCATCCTTTGTATATAACATAACCTATGAGCACTTCCTAGGCAGAGACTGATTCTCACTGGTCCAGGTTCCATCACTGCCAGGGTCAGTTGGGGCAGCCATTGGATTCCCTGCCCCAGGTCACCAGAGGCATCAGAGGACTCAGGAGGGGAGGATGAGCAATGTATCTTTTAAATGATGTGGTTTAATAACATTTCACTCTTCTTTTGAGGAACTTCACAAAGTATTCAAGGCTAAAAGACTTGAGGTCTAAGTGTAAATGGGCTTCTAAATAAACTTTAGAACGATGCTCTTTTTATTCTTTATATACCAGGTGATGGAATTGTAAGTGCTTTTTTCTTTTTTGTTTTCAGCGTTATTTAAACAATACTTAAGAAAAGAGGCCAGGCGCAGTGGCTCACACCTGTAATCCCAGTACTTTGGGAGGCCAAGGTGGGTATCATGAGGGCAGACCAGCCTGGCCAAGATGGTGAAACCCCATCTCTACTAAAAATACAAAAATTAGCTGAGCACGGCAGTGGGCACCTGTAATCCTAGCTACTCAGGAGGCTGAGGCAGGAGAATCACTTGAACTCAGGAGGTGGAGGTTGCAGTGAGCCGAGAACGTGCCACTGCACTTTAGCCTGGGTGACAGAGCAAGACTCCATCTCAAAAAAAAAAAGAAAAGAAAAGAAAAGAAAAGAAGCAAGGAAGGAAGAAGGATGGAAGAAAGGGACTAAAGAAGGAAGGAAGTAAAGAAGAAGGTAGGAAGGAAAAAGGGATGGAAGGAAGAAGGAGGAAAGAAGAAGGAAGACAGAAGAAGAGGCAGGATGGATTAGCAGGAGCTACCTCTATAGCACACAGTGTGGAACTCATGGCATGCAGTAGGTGCTGAATAAATATTAATTTGAAATAGTGATTATTGTTCAACCAGTAAAGCAACATTTTAAAAAATGATCAGTTTATTTTCTTTCAAAAAGTGGCCATAACCTGGCAGCCATCATGAAAGGCCTGCTCTGAGGCTCCTGGAGGGAGGGAAGGACCTGCCCCTGTACAGCTTGTTCTCGCTTGGCTGAGGAAGTTCACATAGGGTTTCATCACATGGTGGACCCAGTCTCCCCTGGGTCCAGATGCTGAAGCTGAAAGGAAAAGCCCAATTGTGAAATTGTCCTTAGAGTTGAAAGTGCTGAAACCAAATGCTACCCAGTGCCTGCCAAAGCTAAGAAATTGCACAATGAATGTAATTATACAAACTCAAGAGAAACCAAATGCTCTTCCCAAGGAGTTATCAAAAGAGGAAGTGCCAGCTTACAAAATACAGGTAGCCCCACATGACTTTATATGATTTTTATTTTTGATCAGCTAACTGTCTGTGTTTCTAACTTCATGAATGCCAGCTTTGAAATGATGTAGTTTAATAACATTTTAGTCTTCTCTTGAGGGATTCCACAAAGCCGTCATGACTGAAAGACTTGGAGACTAAGTGTAAACAGGCTTCTAAATAAACTTTGACATCAAAGACCATCTTTTTTCCTTCTTCCTTAAGTTTATGTAGATGAACAAATTTTGGACACCTGAGAGAATACTTTCTCTAACTTAGAAGGACACAGCAAATTATGTTGGAGATAATCAGGAAAGAAGTTGGAAGTAGGAAGGTAATAGGGATGTGGGGTGGGGCCAGAGCAAGGAAGCCTTGGGAGACAGACAGAGAGCTGTGCCAAAAAACTGCCAGCCTTGGAGAGAACTTCTGTGTCTGCAGGGGAAACAGCTGAGATTTGCTTCTGAGGGGGCATAGGCGGCTGGGTGGGAAGCTTAACGCTGTGCAAATGAGCTCTGGCAGTACCCAGATGGCAGAAAAAGAGAATTGTTGGTATATGGGCCACATAGGGAAGCCCTGCAGAGAGTGAGGTTGGACATCAGAGGTAGGAGATGATGAACTGCAGAAAAGAATGTTTGATCCTTGATTTGCTTTGCCCATTTTCATACTGTTTTGAGCTGTGTATTTTATACTGATTTAAAGCATGTTTAAAGTATCGGCAGACTGCAGTGGGACTCGGCAATCATTGGCTTCTGGACATTCAGGTTGCTTCCGATTTTTCACTATTGTAGCGATCTGTGCACTGAACCTCTTTATGCATTCCACTCTTTCTGTACTGAGGACAATTTCCTAACAATAGGTTCTGAGAAGTGGAACAACTGGGTCAAAAGATATGAACATTTTTATGTGTCTTCATACACAGTGGAAAGCATTTGGAAAGCCAAATTTCTTTCTAAAAGGTTGGTTAAACCCAATCACTTCTTTCAAATATGATTTTAAGGGTGATTACTCAGGGCTTTAATGAGATGTTTGGCTAAGAAATGATAGTACAAAAACTGACATTTACTCTGTGTTTAGAGGTTCAGAGAGATTAAGAACTTTCTCAAGGTCACATAGTTAGGTGAGTGGCAGGTCACTACTAGAAAGCAGGTCTGACTTCCATCCCCTAAGCTTCCCTCCACATCTTGCTGCCGTCAAAAGTTTCAAGAATATGAACCAAGGAACAATGATACACCTGAGATACATCCCGAGTCCCTGAGAGTTATGAAGCTATGAGCTTATTCTTTCCAGATGATACTATTGGTGAGAAAGTTTATTTTCAGAAGAAATACATTTATTTCAGAGTAAAATGAGTCAATTACTTATTATCATATTCTGTCCATTTCTACCACCACTACTGAATTCAGACTCTTATTACCTTAACTTAAACTGAAACCACAAAATAGGGTGCAAATTGTATCTTCCTGCCACCTCTTCATTGTATAGGAGGGAAGAGGCAGGATAGTCCTGGACTGCGTCCAGGATTTATCTTTTGAAAATATGGCATTTGATCATGTTATCCTCATGTTTATAACCATCTTAAAACCTTCACTGGCTTGCAGGATCAATAGAATCAAATGTAAATGTTGGTGTTGAAAGTCTCTTAGGGGCCGGGCGCAGTGGCTCATGCCTGTAATCCCAGCACTTTGGGATACTGAGGTGGGTGGGTCACCTGAGGTCAGGAGTTTGAGACCAGTATGGCCAACATGCTGAAACCCCATCTCTACTAAAAATACAAAAATTGGCCAGGTGCAGTGGCCTGTAATCCTGGCACTTTGGGAGGCTGAGGAAGGGGGACCACCTGAGTTTGGGAGTTCAAGACCAGCCTGACCAACATGGCAAAACCCCATCTCTACTAAAAATACAAAATTAGCCAGGCATGGTGGCAAATGCCTGTAATCCCAGTTATTCGGGAGGCTGAGGCAGGAGAATCGGTTGAACCCAGAAGGTGGAGGTTGTGGTGAGCTGAGAGTGCGTCACTGGGCAACAAGAGTGAAACTCTGTCTAAAAAAAAAAAAAAAAACTAGCTGGGCATGGTGGCACATGCCTATAATCTCAGCTACTCAGGAGGCTGAGGCAGGAGAATCGCTTGAACTGGGAGGTGGAGTTTGCAGAGTGCTAAGATTGTGCCACTGCACTCCAGCCTGGGCAACAGATCGAGACTCCATCGCAAAAAAAAAAAAAAAGGAAGAAAAAGAAAGAACGTCTTTTAGGACCCCAAACTAACTGCTGCACCGAGAATTCCTACTTATGACATGTCCTTGGTACCCAAAGATTTGCAGCAGGATGGCAATATGAGGCAGGGTCTAAGTTCCAAGGGATGCCTAGAATAAAATATCCTATCCATGGGTACCAACGATGAAAAAAACTAATATGGTGGGCCAAGGCAATAAGAGGCTGTGTCATCTGCCTAGTGGTGGGAGTTAGACTATGGGGTCAGACAGGTTGGGGTTCAAATCTCACCCTGATATGGTTTGGATATTTGTCCCCTCCAAATCTCATGTTGAAATGTGACCCTAAATGTTAGAGGTGGGACTAGTAGGAGGTGTTTGGGTCATGTGGGCGGATCCCTCATAAATGGCTTAGTGCCTTCCCTGAGGTAATGAGTGAGTTCTCACCTTATTAGTTCATAGGACAGCTGGTTGTTTACAAGAGCCTGGCATCTCTCTTGCCCCTTCTCTCATCTTGTGACATGCCTGCTCCCTCTTGCCTTCCGCCATAAGTAAAAGCTTCCTGTGACCTCACCAGAAGCCAAGCAGATGCCAGTGCTATGCTTGTACAGCCTGCAGAGCCATGAGCCAAATAAATATCTTTTCTTTATAAATTACTCAGTCTCAGTTATTCCTTTATAGCAATGCAATGTGGACTAATAATACACATTGCTCACACTTAACATCTCAAGCCTCAGCTTCCTCTCCTGCAAAATGGGGGTAAAAGAAATTCCATTTCACAGGATTACTTTAAGGAGGTAGTAGATTTCAAGATCTCACATGAAGGTCTGGCTGAGTGTTAGCTTTACTTCTGTAGGCTTGAGTGGGAATTGAGGAAGAAACCTCTGAGGACAAAAATTAGAATCAAGTTCACAGGGCCCTGCACAAGGATATAAATGGGAAATGTAGTCAAGATTAGGCGTGAAGATGAGCCAGGATGGCAAAGGGTGAGTACAGCATAAGCAGGAGCGAGTGTTGGATAAGTGGGACAGCCAAGATTGGAGAGGCTGGTTGGAGTGGGTGGCACAGGTATGTAGGGCTTGATTAAAGGTACAGAGTCAGAGAAAATACCATTCACAATTTCCCACTACATCAAATGCATCTCCCCGACTCCCAGCTCCCTGAATACTCCAATCCCTAGCAAGTCCACCCAACCATACATAGCTTATCTTCCCTGGAATGTCCTTTCCCTGCCAATCCAAATCGTATCTGGCCCACAAGACCAAAAACAAAATCTCTCTTCTTCTATACAGCCTCTCCTGATCCTCTTTCTTCCCTTCCCCACTGGTTAGAGCTGAGCCCTCCCTTGTTCAAACTCTTCTGGCAATTATTCTTTTCACAATTCACTTGGCAATTAATCACACACTGTCTTGGATGCATTTACTGTTGTTGGCTTGAGCAGATAAAAATATCTTCTATGCCTGTTTAACTTGTCACATGTGTCTGGCTTGCTTTTCTGAAAGAGGAGTCCAAAGACAAGCCAGGAATCACTAATGGGGAAGAACTCCTTCAGAAAGAAATAATAACAATCATCAGGCCTATATGGGTTTCAAATTCATTTTGCATATATTATTTCATTTGATCCTCAGACAACTCAGGGAGATGCATATTGTTATTACCAGGATGTACTCCTCAGCTCAACAGTCTTTACTGACTATGAGATCAAATGCAAAGTTCGGCATTGAAAGGTTGCCCAGTCTTCCTCCCACTTTGTCAGATCAGTTAGACTGACATATTAAATAACTCTTTGCATGTTCTGATCAGTTCTGATACAAGGAAGTGGCCAGTCTGATGAGAAGGGGTGCTGCTCATCTTGGTCCAGAGGTCAATCAGCAGAAACTACAGAACCATCACAGAGAGAGAAGAAGTCTGGAGAAGTCCAAGAAAAATCCATTCAACTGGCCTAGGCCAAGGGCTTTCCTAATGCCCTGTTTTGGAGGGATTGACCGTTAACCCAACTTTACTCTACGGTGATGCCTGTATGCTATTTGGGGTAGCTGTGATTACATTTCATCTTCTTGGTAAACTATATGTAATTCATTTTACCATGTAGACTCAGGTTTAACTAACATTTTCACTGAACCAAACCCCTGGTCTGTTTCCACTGTTTTTTCAGGAAAATGGTTGCAAGATTCTATAGATGAGTTATGACAGAGGTCAGGTCTATATGAGAAAGGCTCTCTAGGAGAAAGGGGTGTGGGGCACAGATATTCAAAGTTGATAGTAAATAGAGGAAAAACAGTTCATACATAAAAATCTTGGATGGTAAACGATGGGGGATATGCTATGGGCAAACCTTCAAACTAAACTCTACAGCCAATAGCAATGAACAATAGCTATAATATTTAAGGGAAAATGATTGGCTTTGCTGATGGTGGGGGGTCATTACAGGTAGACCCTGTGATAAGCAGAACATATAATACTGTTTCCTTGATGGGAATAATTTAGCAAAAGCATGTGCATTACATTCGCACTACTCTTATATCTAAGCAGAAATGCCACACGGCTAAGAGGGTTGCACAAGAGATTTATGTGGCTCTGGAAGGGTTACCTTTCTCACACAGGAGAGCTGGGTATGAATGGAAATGGTGCAGAGTGGACTGATGAAAAGTTTGGGTTCTTCATGGTGTACCCTTCTTCTGACTTTCAGCTCTGGTCTTCCATGGGTTCCATGGAATCTGAGTGCTCAAGGATGAGTGATCTCTCAAAGACAGGGTGACAAGTTTGTAGCTACTTGCTGCACTCACCAGAGCTTGCAAGGATCCCGGAGGCCGGAGGGGCAAATAGGCCTATTGTTTTCTTATCTTGCCTGGCTGGCTCTCAGGAATTCCTGGGTGGAGAATGACCTTGAGATGAGGGAAGGGCCAGCAGCCCAGAGCTGGATGTCTAATGTTGAAAGAATCACAGTAGTTATGGTGCTTTTGTGTAATACCCAAATTCCACAAACTTATACGGCAGTTCAGAAAAAGGAGGTCCCTGTCACTGGAGGAACTGAAGCAGAGATGGGGTGACTATCTGCTAGGAATGTGATGAAAGGGGCTTCTCACTGAATGGGA
>NW_012117155.1:182681-209202 GCF_000951035.1 Colobus angolensis palliatus
CCCTGTCACTGGAGGAACTGAAGCAGAGATGGGGTGACTATCTGCTAGGAATGTGATGAAAGGGGCTTCTCACTGAATGGGAAATTGGACTGAATGACCGATATTTGTAGATTTTATACAACGGCCCACAGACATAAGCGCTGCTCTTGCACAAAGATGAAGTGGCCAAGGTTAGACTTTAGGCCTCTGATTCTGAAACCCTTGCTCATTTAGCCTTACTGGGATGTCTTCTACAGCGCCCCATGGGATTTTGGCTTACAGGTGTGTTAGCCTCTCTCACACATGCCTATTCAAACGTGATTTTAAAAGATGAGCAGATTTGGAGGTGAATGGATATCAGGAACAATAGTATATGGAAACAAGTAGTCTCAGGGACAGGTATCAATGGATATTTCAGAGAGCTTAAGAGTGTTAGAGACCCCTCTCCATTTGGGAGATGTAGGAGAGCAAATGTGAGACTCAAAGCAGAATATAGTGTTTCCAGAACTTTCTGGAGACCCAGAGCAAATTACAAGTCACCAGTTTTTTTAGCTGTCATGGTTGCCTCATGGATAGGGCTGTCACATTTCCCAGGTACCCCTTGACAATTCTAATTTTATTCTGTTCAGCATATTCTTGTCCTTCTATTCAAAAGTAATTTAAAAATGCATATCTAAATTTGATTTCATTTAAAACAATCTTTATGAGAGTTATCATTACTAAAAAAACAAAAACAAAACAAAACAAAAAAAACCTACAGATGAGGAAAAGAAAAAAATCCATTGTCAGACCAGAAGTATTATTTTAGCAAATACAAAAAGGAGTCAAGAGAGGGGAAGAGAGCTAAGATGTAGTGAACATACTCTGTGCCAACTAGGTCTTGTCATTCTTCTCCCTGTTGAGATTAGAAAACTGAGGCCCAGACCCACTGAACTGGGGTCAGGTGGCTTCTACACAGAAGAGTGAGGCTTTGATCTCTGGTCTGTGTGACCACAATACCCTTGGACCTTTTTCCACTTTACATTTATTCCCAGGAACAATCACTGTTATTCCAAACTTTCTTCATTTTCTCCATCCTGCCAAACCCCTTGAGGCCTTATGCATTGCTAGGCTTTCTACTTAACTTGTCATAAAACTTTTGTAGGGGAGAAAGTCATAGGTGGTTGGCTGGAAAGGTAGTTGGAGAAAATGGATGGACGCTGCCTGCCACTGACTTCCTGCCATCAGCAGTGGAATCTGCACTGTCAGAAAGGGCTCCCAGCTGTTTAATGCTGAGCTCCAAAAAGACTAAACCACTATAGAAGTGGAAATGACATATATTTCATCTCTTTGTAGTGGGAAAGCCATCTGGTGTAGCTTTCGTCCCCATGTGCTAGTGGCCTTTATATTCAATTGTGTAAGGAATCTGGTTGAAAATGTGCTTAGATCTGACTGAAATCAGCCTTTGGACAGATAGATACCTTTTTCCTTCTGGAGTTCATGCCTATAGGAGAGGTCCTGACCCCAGTGTCTTCGGGCTGATGGCCACTTGAGGGACAGTGTGGAGCCATGTTTAGTTCTGACAATTAGTTCCTTGTCTAGGGCACACAGCCAGCTGGGGCAGGGGGTGGTGAACAAACTGAAGGGAAGTTTATTTCACCAGGAAAGCTAGGCTCATATCTAAAGAAAGATGTATTCATTCATTCATATATTCAAAACATTTAATTAAGCCCTGCTGTGGAGCAGGTGCTGGGGGAGAAAATCAAGAGATCAAAGAAAATGAATATGTGTCCTTTCTGCCTTTGAGGAGGTCACTTAGTAGTGGAGGTGAGAAGGCAAATGTATACAACTTATTTGTTCATCCATCCAATAATGAGCATGGACCATGTGTCAGCTCCTTGACTTAAAGAAGGCATAGTCCTTGTCCTCAGGAACTGCTCAGTCTATTAGGGCAGGCAGATCATAATCACAGTGAAGCATAAGAGATGTCAGGTCAGAGGGAAACACAGGGTGCTACAGAAGTCACAATTGAGGAGCTTCTACGTTAGACTCTCAGGGGAGACTTCTTAGTGGAGATGATGCTTCAGGATCTGAAGGAGCTAACTGGATGAAAGGAGTAGCGGAATGGGCATTGCAAGTGGAAGGAACTGCAAGGGCAAAGACAAAGAAGGCGTCAAGAAAGGGCATGAAATATCTGTGGAGGAATTTCTAGGAGCCCAGTACTGCCAAAGCAAAGGGTGTGTGTGTTTGTGCAGGAAATAGAGAGGCATGATGAAGATGAAGGTAGAGAGGAAGGGCTAGATTACAAAGCGTTTTTTGTATTACACTGACAAATTTAAGTGTATCTTGGAATCTTTGAGAAACTGTTGAGAGATTTTAAGTAAGGGATGTAGGGTGACTAACTCATCTTGATTTGCCTGGGAATGTCCTGATTTTAAAACTGAAAAGTCCCACATCCTGGGAACCCTTGCTGTCCTGGACAAACTGGGATGGTTGGTCACCTATGGTGAGGGCAGGGAGGATCACCGTGCGAGCCTCATGGAAGATGCAATGGAGGGGTCAGATGGGAGGTGTGGGGATCTGCAAAGAGCCTTCCCCATTAATTCAGGTGAGGGATGAAGAAACCATGTGCGAATCAAGGTAGTTAGCAGTGAGGACGAAGAGAAGAGAATGAATCTGAAATAGGAAGTAGAGACAAATACATTTCATCACCTTTTTACTTGGGGAGGGGAAGGAGGAAAGGACAGAGTCTAAATTCCTGTTTTCTGGCTTGCTGATCAATTAGCATCATAAAGGAGATTTTTAAAAAAAGTGCTACTGCTGGAAGTGCAGAAGAGGAAAGTAGACTTAAACCTATCACACCCTTTTATGACTAGGCATCAATCTGGGTGCTTTCTATAAAGTATCTCATTTAATCCACATGATAATAACATAGGAGAATGTTAATTTTCCTTCATTTAGATGAGGAAACTGTGACTCAGAGAGCCTAAGTAACTTGCCCAAGGTCACACAGCACTGGCAGTCCCAATCAAATATGTCTCATCTAAGACCTCTGCTCTTTCAACCCCCACCCTCACTCCACCCCTATCTCAAGGCAGGACAGAGGAAATGGCAATTGAGCTGGCCTTTGCTGGAAGATTTTATCCAAATGGATGGGGGAGAGAAGGGAATATAGCATGTGCCAGCATCCAAGGGCATAAATGAGTGTTCTGGAAAATCCCAAGAATGTCTTTGGCTCTGTCTCCCTGGAATAAATAAATACATACACATGTCAGAGTTAATTATTCTTGACCCTTTTATGCAGAACATCTGCGATGATGGCGAAATGCTGTGTCATATCTTAACCCGCTCGATGGATTTTAATTGCCCAAGTAAGATAAACAAAAATAAACTGAACGATGCTTTCTTCATGGTTTCCAATCTGTGTGCAAATCCCAATGGCTTGCCAATATTTCCCAATACAGACCTGACTGAGTTGTGGTGCAATGAACTGAAAAAAGGAGATCAATGCAAATAGAGACCACCACACCCTGAATTTTGTTTTCCTTTCAGGTATTCTTTTGTTTAAGGACAATGAACTGGTACAAATGTGCTGCACTCTTATAAATGTAATTAAAATGGAAGTGGTTTCCCTCCTTCTCAGCGATTCAAGTCATTGAAATTAATCATTATTGGGCCAGTCTAGCAGGCTGCCACGGTCTCAATAGGAAATGTATCTCAAGGTGTCTGCTGCAGCAGCTGCAATTAAAATCTATTGAGCAATGGGATAAAATGAATCCGACACTTACCACAATAGCAAAGGCACTGGATAAATGAGGGAAGTGTAATTAACAGATAACTTGAAACAGGGCCGGGGGCTTCACGTAGACTGACACTTTAGTGCTTTTTACAGGAATCATCTGATGGTGAAAAATTACTTTACCAACTCTAGCCATAATTTATTTAGGCATTTATCATATTTATTACTGACTGCTTGTGTATGATGGTTTAGTCTCAGAAATATCTATTCTCATTTCCTTGCAAAGTATGTAACAATTTAGCCCAGAGAATAAAAACAGGCAGGCTGATTTCTTTTGTTTTCTCATCTGGCGAGTGGGGGTAGGGATTGGTTGAAAACTGAGACCAAGTTTGTGTAGGATTCTGTGTTGTTTGTGATTTCTAAACATTCATTTAATTGAAGAATTGTGTGTAGAATACAATAATCTGTGAGAGCAAATGACTCTTTCCCAGTCACTGGAGACCAAAGAACACGTGTGTGTGTGTGTGTGTGTTCTACAACAGTGAGAGAATCAGAGAATCTTGGATTTAATATACTTAATGTGACAAGTACTTTGAGCAGGAATAAGAAACAAGTCTTTCAATCTCTGAAATACTTTTGGAATTCTTACCTGTGTCAGGGAAATCGCCTTTGCAAAATCATGACTGAGACAGTGAAACAGATCTAGTTTAACTGACTCCATCTTGCTTCTAATCTCCAAGCTGTCCTTGTTTATTCCTGGGTGTAGGCTGAACTAACTTTGGGAGAAACTTAGTTTATAGTAAATAGTTTGAACAAAGGCAGTTAACAGCCCTTTCCCAAAGTAGACTTCCTTCTTGCCTGGGGACCAGATTGCCTTTGTGGGACTAACATTAGCCACAAGATTAGAAATTATGGTTTCGGAGTCATGCATCTGGAGGCTACAAGTTTCTGACCCTCCCTAAACTGCTCCTAAGATCAGTGCTTGAGATATTTTGCAGACCCTGCACTTGATGGACCAGCTGGCCCCACCCAGATCAATAAACTGGCTCATTGATCTTGTGGCCCCCACCCAGGAACTGACTCAGCACAAGAAGACAGCTCTGCCTCCCTGTGATTTCGTCCCTGACCAATCAGCACTCCTGGCTCACTGGTTTCCCTCCACCCATCAAGTTATCCTTAAAAATCTGGGCTGGGCACAGTGGTTCATGCCAGTAATCACAGCACTTTGGGAGGCTGAGGTGGGCGGATCACGAGGTCAGGAGATCAGGACCATCCTGGCTAACAAGGTGAAACCCCGTCTCCACTAAAAATACAAAAAATTAGCTGGGTGTGGTGGCAGGCGCCTGTAGTCCCAGGTACTCAGGAGGCTGAGGCACGAGAATGGTGTGAACCCAGGAGGTGGAGCTTGCAGTGAGCTGAGATCGCACTACTGTACTCCAGCCTGGGAGACAGAGCGAGACTCTGTCTCAAAACAAACACACAAACAACAACAACAACAAAAAACTCTGCTCCCCGAATGCTCAGGAAGACTGATTGAGTAATAATAAAACTCCAGTCTCCTGTGCAGCTGGCTCTGCATGAATTTCTCTTTCTCTGTTGCAATTCCCCTGTCTTGAATAATCGGCTCTGACTAGACAGCGTGCAAGGTGAACCCCTTGGCTGGTTACAAATTTAAGGGCTTGTCTGGGATTACCCTGGTGGCCACCTGCCTGTGGTTCAGTGGAACCCCCTTTAGGGATGGATCCCGAAGCCAACCCAAGTGGTCGCCTAGTTCTGTTGGCCTGGGGACTGACTCTGGTACTCTCTCTACAGGCGGGGCACTACCCTCAATGTGCATAGATTTAATTGCAATGGAGAAAAAGTCCTGGGGAGATGTCCCTAAACTGTACCCTATCACAGGATATCTGTCTGTAGCTCCATTGAGGGGTGTCTGGATTGGTGAGTATTGCTGCCAAGGCCGCCTTCCTTCTCCCGACTGGTTCTGTAGCCCTATGGTAGGGTGTCTGCAGCCCCACTGTGGGGTGTCTCTTTGTAGCTCCACCATGGGGTACCTGTAGCCTCATTGTGGGGTGTCTGTTTGGCTCCTGGGGGGTCTCGGTTGGTTCTAACTAGTAGGGAGAGTCCTGACTTTGGAGACTTCTCAATCAGGCAGATTTTGAGGAGGTTTCTCAGACGGAGAATAGGAGGATAGTTTGGAAGAAGGGATATTCTTGGAGCTCTTGGTTAGGGATCTGATTTGGAAGGCCTTCTGTCTGTCTTATCTTTGTGTGTGTTTGTATATGTGGAAGGGATCTCAGAGGGGTTGCTGCTGGAAGTCCAGCAGGCCTAACTCAGAGAACCCTTCTTATTCGTCTGGTCACATTGGATGAGCCCTAAAGAAGGCTCAACAGGCCTGTCTCGGGGTGCCTGTCTGCTCTTTGCCTTTCCCAGAGACCCCAATATGAATTACCCTTCAGAGGTTGTCTGTCCCCTTGTAGAGTAGATCAAAGATGACAGGGACCAATGGGAAAAAGTTTGAGCTTTGCCAGGCTGACAGTGGGTGCTGAACAAGGTGACTAATGTCTGTTTTGTTATGTGTGTTTTGCTGGGATGGAAAATGTTAATTGTTTCCCATGCAGCCTGTTGGGCAGCATCTTGCAAATTAAGAATCTTGCCTATGGTTCTGTAAGACAGTAAAGGGTAATTTTCTCTTGTAAAGTGGCTTGAATCCCCAGCTATAGCACAAGTGAGCAGGGTCACCAGAAGCCACTCCGTTCTTCTGGAAACTGCAGAGAAAGGGAACCCAGAAACCTGGTCCGCCAGCAAAAAGGGTAAGAAATTCTTATCAGCCAAGTTTCTGGTCACGCTCTCTCTCTCTGTTTGGGTAAAACAGTAAACTACTGGTCCCCTCTGTAAGGGTTTGATTAATAGAAAAAAGAATTTGTGAGACTAGTCTTAGGCTGTAGCAAATCTGGTATTCTTTGTACTAAGAAGTTGTCTTTCTGTGTTCTGTAATGGAGAGAGGGGTATCACAGGATAGAATATGGGCTTAGGATCAATATAAGCCTGCTTTTCAAGCCAGCTTGGCAGGCTGGTCAGTTACAAACTTTGCTACCGGTCCCTGAAACCAATACTGTATGAAATTTCTCTGTCTTGCTTTGTGTCCTTAAGAGCTTAACTTAGTGACCATGTGGGAATACTTTCTTTTGGTTTCCACCAACAGGATAGGAATTTGGAGGTTCATGTCATAGTTAGTCCTAACAATTTTTCTTGAGCAGTTAAAGCCTTGCAAGCTTGAAACTGGCTTCTCTAGGGTCCTTCTGGGAAAAGCAATAGAAACTGCTCAATGCTGTATACTCAGAAGCTAAGGCTTTATCTTTTGACAACGGTGGCCTGGGTTCAATTGTTGGCTTCTGGAATGATTCCTTTCTGGTTTGTTGTTTGTGTAACTTTGCCATTTATTGAGTTTTTCTCCCCCATAGTTAGCTTCTGATTTCCTCTCTTGAATTTTCCTTTCTCTGAACTATCTTGTGGAGATTCTAACTCCTACAAAAAAAGAAAATGCTCACCATGTCTTTGAAGCACCTAGGAGGTTACCTTTGGTAAAGTTCAGAAGCTAGAAATATTGGCCACTTGGCATGGATAAAGTCAGGTAATAAGAGATTTGAAAGGATTTCTTTTTAAAAGAGCTCTGTGATTAAAAGCCAACTTAATTAAAAGTGGATAAACAAGCTACAGATATATTTAAAAGGCCTTTATGTTTTTCTCTTCTTGGAATTTGTTTTTCTGGAAAAAGGTTTTTTCTTCTCAATTGACTGAATTATTTTTCTCCTTTTTTTTTTCTTGCCACTCTTAATGCACACATGAGAGACCCTAAGATAACTTCTGGTATCCTGGGACTCATTGGGAAAACAGAGGAGGTGCCACAGGCCCCGTTTTGGGGAAAAAACCCCTTTGTTTTCCTCATGAAACCCCAGGAATTAAAAGCAGATAAATCCCTCTCAAAACCAAAGGCTCTGTTCTGTTTTGCATTGTGTTATCTGACGGTTTTGAGTTTTGGGGGTATCAAATTACTTCACATTATGATAACTAGGTAGGAAATATACTTTAAGGGATGGCTAATAGTTAGGGAGGGATACTTGACCCTTTGTACACTTGGATCAGAGAAGCATGCTCTTGGCCACCTGGAAGATAAGGAAACATCCTCACCCCCAAATGGGAGATGAGACTCCCTCATGAGAGATGGGCTGACTACAAAATGGGCGGATTGGCTTTGGGTTGCCTTGCAATGAAATGCTGAAATGCAGGGTAGAAGCATTGCACTGTCTTCTCCCATATTTCCCTCCTTTTGGGGATCCAGGATCCAGTATAAAATGGCACCCTTAATTTTGGGGATCTGTCTTTGCCTTCAGCTGCTTATTTGGTCCTTATTCGGCCCTAGAAATGCATGCTTTCCTGGCCCTGTTCCTCCAAGGGCTCCACCCTGAAGCCACTAATCCAATTAAGAAACTGGCAATTGAAAAATTTTACAAGTGTTGAATCTTCTGTCTGTGTATTATATGTGTTGTATGTTTATCTATAAAAGAGCTCTGATTAATTGGTTTAGAAAAATAGGCGCTTAAATCAAATATTTTGTCACAAAAATAGAACCTTTAATGCCTTTTTGTTCACATGACTTTAGTAATCTTTTGGAAATAAAGACAGTTTTTTTTTTTTTTGAGACGGAGTCTCGCTCTATCGCCCAGGCTGGAGTGCAGTGGCCGGATCTCAGCTCACTGCAAGCTCCGCCTCCCGGGTTTACGCCATTCTCCTGCCTCAGCCTCCGAAGTAGCTGGGACTACAGGCGCCCGCCACCTCGCCCGGCTAGTTTTTTGTATTTTTTAGTAGAGACGGGGTTTCACGGTGTTAGCCAGGATGGTCTCGATCTCCTGACCTCGTGATCCACCCGTCTCGGCCTCCCAAAGTGCTGGGATTACAGGCTTGAGCCACCGCGCCCGGCCAGTTTTTTGTATTTTTTAGTAGAGACGGGGTTTCACCGTGTTAGCCAGGATGGTCTTGGCCTCCCAAAGTGCTGGGATTACAGGCTTGAGGCACCGCGCCCAGCCGGAAATAAAGACAGTTTTAAGGATTATTGGTAAAACAAAATGTCTTGAAAATGTAGACATCTGGTCTCAATTAAGGTCAGATATCAGATTTGCTAAATGCTTTAAGGTCAAACTGTTTGACTTTTGAAAATTGTTCAATTTACCTACTTTGAAGCATTAGATTATAGATAAGGCCTGGGAACATATGGAGAGCCATGCCTGCTAGCTATGCTAAAAGGAGTAAGAGTTAATACTATAATATGTAGTTGACACCACTGGAGAAACAGTTTTATATACAAGGTGTATAGGGAATGTGTTTTTGGTAAAATATTATAAGAAGGCATAGGAATATGGCTTTTGTTAAAGGGAATGTAACTTTGTCTAGTTCAGAGGATTTTAAAGATTGTCTTAACCTAAAAGAGTAATGGGACAAAACTGAAGTCTTAAGCAAAATGAAAAGGGTTTGTAAAGGGTTAATCTTATAAAAAAATTCTGTGGGTATAAACAAGGTGGCTAAGATTTAAGAGAAATTGTTCAGGTTTTTCCTATAGGTTAAAACATTAAAATCATACCGATGTGGGACCAGAATCTGGGCCCATGTGTCCAAGTAACAGGGTTTTCTCAGAAAATTAATCTGCTGTTTGATGGAAAGTTGTAAAGATTCTAAAAAGTTAATGAACATCTTACCTTATGGTCAAACTAATTAAAACCAGATAGAAATATAAAATTTTATTTAAATAACTAGCTTTAACATTAAAGATGCACTAATGCAAACATGAAATTTGGTTTTCTTTTTTGAAGATGATTTTTATGTAATGTTAAAAGATAATGAAAGGGTTTTGTCTTCTCCTTTGGGTAAATGGCAGGGGAAAAAGGGGGAGGAGAGAGAAGAGACAAGTTCAGTTGGCCTCATGCTATCTTTATTGGCTAAGTTTCCTATCAGAGAAAAGATTTTTCTTTTAAGATTTTGGAGTTATTATTTTGGCCAAATGAATAACTTATGATGACCTGGGATTCTATTTTATGATATCCAGTGTTTTAAACCTTTGATATTTGACAAACTTTCCAAAATGAAATTATAAAGTATGTCTCTTTCTAGTCCAATATTTTAGCTGTTAGGTCCTCTGAAGTCCAATAATGACATTTGGCTTATTTGGTACAAAAATTATACAGGAAGCATCATCAAATACGAAATGGTGTTTGGCTTTCTTTGGTCTATATTTGTGTAAATGTGTTATTGGTATTTTTCCAAAATTATGTAAAACTCCTATAATTCTAATATGATTTAATATATGTTATCAGTATTATAATTATTATGTTAACAGACTGTGTGCCATGGAGGTAACAAATTTCCTTGTCAATTGTGTCTTTAACTGTGGCTGCCCTAAAATGTTTTTGTCATCTACAGACATTTGTCTTGTTTTGGTTTTATAATCAGCTATAAAATTTAACAGGTGCTCTTAAATGCAGGATTCTGATGAATAACACTGGAGATTGTGACATTAGAATAGAAGAAAAAGTTTCAAATAGAAGAGTAAATGCTGTTTGGTTTACTTTGGACTGTATTTGCATAAATGTTATTAGTATGTGTTCCAAAATTATGGGAGACTTCTATAATGTTAATATAATTTAGTGACCATTATTAATTGTAAATGTTATATAAAATTGTTGTATGCCACAGAAGTAACCAAAATTCCTAGTCAATGTAGCTTTAATAGTGGCTATAGACTTTTGTCATCCACAGACATTTTGTCTCGGTTTGGTCCTTTTCAAAAGGCAGTTCATAATCAGATACAGGACTCTAAGTGCAGGTCTCAGATAACTTTAAAAATTGCGCTATTGGAGTACATGAAAAAACCAAACTTCTAGGACTCTTATGGTGAGCTAATGTGTTAAACATTCCTAAACCTTTTGTTTTCAGAGACAAGAGGACTAATTTCTTTAAGCTATTTGCAACTTTCAACAAGTGAGTAAAATAAACTCTTGTGAACAAAATTTGGATCATATTTGTTCTTCTCTACCTGATTTCTCCAGAATTTGGAAACTATTTGTGACTATTCTCAATTTATGGCATTTATAGTATAGTTAATTGTATAAGCACAGTAAGAATCTCTTTTCTTTTGTAACAGGACACAATTGGATAAATTGGTTATTTTACCAAAGCTTTGACTGGAATGGCATGCTTCCTTTACAGAATCAAAGTTGACTTAGAGATCCAATTAAAGCCCATTGGGGAACCTGGCCTCATACCTTGTCTACACAGAGTCTCTGTACAAGGTTCCTGACCTGTGGAAAGTTAAAGAGTGCCACTTTCTAACAGGCCCAGGAACCCCAGGTTATCTTGGGACCTCAAGAGAAGAGGAATTTGCCCAACTCATAGGTATTTGAGAGTACAAACTCATGCCTGGGCTCACCTTTTAAAAAGTCTTATCTGAGAGTGTTCATGGAGCAGAGTTCTATCAAAGCCAATTAAAAAAGCCTAAGTGAAAAATAATTATTCTTACTGCACTTTTGCCAATAATCAGGCCAAGTACAGTAAGAGTAAAGTTTATTTTGTAAACAAATCAGTTCTATCATGATTTGTTTTTAATAAAAATGGGGACTGGAGAGAGAAAAATTATGCTTCAAAAGAAAAACTATAGTACACTGTTGTTAGTTAGCTGTTCTTGAGGTTTTTTTCTGCAGTTTAGACTAAATTTTAAATTCTTTGTGTGTTAGATGTCCCCAAACCAATGCTTTGAAATCTTTGCTTTTAAAATTGGGAATTGTACTCCTCATCCTCAGACTCGTTATTTACCTTATAGTAGGCTGGTCACTTAAACACTGTAGTAAAACTATAGATGAGAGTACTCATGTTTTTGCCATGCAAGCCTTGAAAGCCCAGCCAGGCCTACATGAGTACACTCAGTTGCAAAACGGTTCTATTCTTCTCACCTTGGGGATTACTCCCATTCCCACTATGTCTCCTGTCAGCAGGAAGAAGCCAGAGTGATTGATGGCCTTTTCCCATCCTCATAGCCTACACCTTAAGATCAAGGTGTTATAAAAACCCAAAAGGAGGGACTGAAGTCACCTTTGCAAAAGGTGTCTCATGACTGAGACAGTGAAACAGATCTAACTTAACTGACTCCATCTTGCTTCTAACCTCCAAGCTGTCCTTGTTCATTCCTGGGTGTAGGCTGAACTAACTTTGGGAGAAACTTAGTTTATAGTTTAAAGGAAGAAGGTAACAGCCCTTTCTTAAAATAGGTCTCCTTCTTGCCTGGGGACCAGATTGCCTTTGTGGGACTAACATTAGCCACAAGATTAGAAATTATGGTTTAGGAGTCATGCAGCTGGAGGCTACAAGTTTCTGACCCTCCCTAAACTGCTCCTAAGATCAGTGCTTGAGATATTTTGCAGACCCTGCACTTGATGGACCAGCTGGCCCCACCCAGATCAATAAACTGGCTCATTGATCTTGTGGCCCCCACCCAGGAACTGACTCAGCACAAGAAGACAGCTCTGCCTCCCTGTGATTTCATCTCTGACCAATCAGCACTCCTGGCTCACTAGCATCCCCCCACCCACCAAGTTATCCTTAAAAACTCTGCTCCCTGACTGGTAGGGGAGACAGATTTGAGTGACAATAAAACTCCCATCTCCTGCACGGCCAGCTCTGCACGAATTACTCTTTCTCTATTGCAGTTCCCCTGTCTTGATGAATCGGCGCTCTAGGCAGCGGGCAAGATGAACTCCTTGGGTGGTTACACCAGATAGGATTAGGTTTGACTGCATATAACTGAGAAACCTCAAACATCATAGCTTACAAAAGGTTTATTTTTATCTCATGTAAAAAAGTTTGTAGGTGGACAGTCCAGAGGACAAAGAGCAGCATGCTCCCTCTGGTTAAGTACTCTTTCAGGAAATTGCACACATGATTTTTCTTACACCTTATTGGTCAGAACTTAGTTTCATGGCTATGGCTATCTCAAGAGAAGCTGGGAAATGTATTTTTCTGGGTGGCCATGTATCCAGCTGACAGCTGGCATTCTGATGTTAAAAGGAGTGGGAGTATTGATACTGGGATACATGTTAGATGCACTTGATAGTGGAAACTTAAATTTATCCACGGACTTCCCCTGAGTTTCTGCCATTTCAGCACAGCCAGGAAATCCATCTTGGATATAGGATATTTGGATAAACGAATTTCTTTTCACCTTTAATGGTTAACGGTGGCTGAAGCTGTGGCTCTTTTGCCTTGTCCACTCAACCTCATTTGTGCCAGGCAAAAATACTTGGTATTTTAACAGTTTTTCCAGAAGTCATGATACTTAGTTCTAAATAGTGACCATCAGGTAATGCCCAGAGGGGTCATTACTGCTGTTGTATATGGGGGCCAGAATTGTATGCTTCCCAGTTTGAAGGGCTTTAGAGCATAAGCCCCCACTATAAACAACGGGACATCTGTGCTAGGAAAAGGAGCCTTTATGGGTGTGGGGGTAACCAGGGCTCTTGCTAAAGGGGGAGAGGGAATTGGAGAGCCTTTCTCTCAGGAATCAATATGGAGGACAGCAGTCCAGGGGAGCATTTGGTTCCCACCACAGCACGGGCATGAAGAATGGTAGCTCAGGAACCAGAATCCAAGAATGTAGTAAGTTTCTGAAGCCTTTGTCATTTTTCTGCATGTGTATTTCTCTCACCCCATATCTCCATAGTGATGACAGTAAAATTCTGAAATCACAAGAAGCTCACACAAATATTGTCAGAGTCAGTGAAAGGGAATGGAGGATGCGTGAACTCAGCCCTTTGACAGGTGAGGGGGGAGAATTTGAGGGGCTAGAAGTAATCACTTCCTGAACGAAGGCAAAGTGGGCTGAGTTTAGGGAGTCTGACTGGAGAAATAAAAGGAGAATGGCAGGGTGGGGAGCTGGCCCCAGCCTGAGAGGTGGGAGTGCACCACCAGTCCCCAGGTTCTATGACAAGGGATGCACTTAGTGTATGGTACACATGTAAGTTGTAGATGCTCACAACCTGGACTTGAATTGTGCACCTATCATTACTTCCTATGAGCCTATGTGCAAGTCATTTCACTCCTCTGAGCCTCCATTTCCTCAAGTATCAAATGTGGATAATAATAGCCCCACTTCATAGGGTTCTGAAGATTCAATGAGATTCATGTAAAGTGTTTAGAAGTCTGGTAGTTGGTAACACACAAAAAGTGTACTGTTATTATTAAACAGGCAATCTGTGATACTTAGATTGGAAGAAGCTATCTCCAATCATTCTGAAATCATGCCAACGGAAATCATGCCAACGAATGCGAGGATAAGATGAGTGGTGACAAGGAAGGTGACTTCAAAAAGATGTAGATTCAACCCAAGATTAAGCAAAATAACTATATTCAAAATAACTGTATTGCAGAAGCTCTCTTGACTAGCCAACACTTAACCTCCTTGCAGGACCAGCCAGTGCTTGCTATTCCCTCTGTAGTATCATAAATACTGACAGAGCTAGGGTATGCTGATGATTCAGCTGGGTGCCCACTCTCCGCTGTGGCAGCACGCTTCTGCTTCTGCAATAAACTTGCATGTTTATCAAGAGTAAGTTGTGTTTGTTGTCAAACCTCCTTATACCAGTTATTCTGACATTGTGCTTACATAATTTAGTTAAATCTTTTGAAACTGATGAGATATGAGTGAGAAAAGGAAGTTTTTTTTTTTTTTTTTTTTTTAATGACTGCTCTGAAAGGACTCAACAGAGGCAAGTGGCTGAAAATGATATATGATTAGGTGAGAGCAAGATAACTGTAAAAGACTGGGAAAAGTTGTAAAAATCAGGAGTTCTATACTCAGATGGCTCTGTAAGTATCTTTAACTACTAGATTCATTTTCAAGAAGCCTAAACTGGAAATCAGGGATGATAAATTATTGGCATGATTTATATTTCTGATTGAAGGTATACTTATCTGATTTAAGTTAAACTATTTGACATATCCATGTATTAATTTTTATAATTCCCTGCTTTAACACATTCTTCTTTAGGTTATAGTAATCAACTATTGCTCTCATTTGAATTGGAATGGAGGGCATCTACCAAACTAGACATTCCTATATATACATTGGTTAGTGTTTTCCCTCTCTCTATATATATGCATGTAATATACATTGCTTAGTGTTCATATATTTTACATTTTTAAGAAAACCTTCTTTCTTTCTTTCTTTCTCTTTCTCTCTTTCTTTCTTTCTTTCTTTTCTGAGACAGAGTCTTGCTCTTTTACTTTGGATGCAGTGCAGTGGCACTATCTTAGCTCACTGCAACCTCCGCCTCCCGGGTTCAAGTGATTCTCATGCCTCAGCCTCCCAAGTAGCTGGGATTACAGGCACTTGCCACCATGCCCAGCCATTTCTTTTGTGTATATTTTTAGTAGAGATGGGGTTTTGCCATGTTAGCCAGGCTGGTCTCGAACTCCTGATCTCAAGTGATCTGCCCCACCTTGGCCTCCCAAAGTGCTGGGATTACAGGTGTGGGCCACCACCTGGTGTGAAAAACCTTCATTATTTTAATATACAGACAGTCCCCATCTTATGATGATTCAGCTTACAATTTTTGACTTTACGATGGTATAAAAGCAATACAGTGGAAACTGTACTTTGAGCACACATACAACCACTCTATTTTTTACTTTCAATATAATATTAAATAAACTATATGAGACATTCAACAGTTATTTCAAAATAGGCTTTGTGTTTGATAATTCTGCCCAACTGTGGGTTAATGTAAGTGTTCTAGCTGGATGCAGTGGCTCATGCCTGTAATCCCGGCACATTGGGAGGCTGAGGTGGGTGGATCACCCGAGGTCAGGAGTTCGAGACCAGCCTGGACAACATGCTGAAAGCCTGTCTCTACTAAAAATATAAAAGTTAGCTGTGTGTGATAGCGTGCACCTGCAGTCCCAGCAACTGGGGAGGCTGAGGCAAGAGAATCGCTTGAACCTGGGAGGTGGAGGTTGCAGTGGGCCAAGATTGCACCACTGCATTCCAGCCTGAGTTACAGAGCAAGACTCCATCTCAAATATATATATATATAAAATGTAAGTGTTCTGAGCACATATATGGTAGGTTAGGCTGAGCTATAATGTTCAGTAGCTTAGGTATATTAAGTGTATTTTTGACTTAATGATATTTTCAATGTTTTTCAGTTGTAACTGATAAAACATCCTGAGTTTATCAGGATGTAACCTCACTGTAAGTCAAGGAGTATCTATAGTTATTTTCTTTTTAAAAGAAATTAAAAAATTTTTTTGTGGGTATGTAGTAGGTGTGTATATTTATGAGGTACATGAGATGATTTGGGACAGGGATGCAATGTGAAATAAGCACATTATGGGGATTGGGGTATCCATTCCCTCAAGCATTTATCCTTTGAGTTACAAACAATCCAATTATACTCTTTCAGTTATTTAAAAATGTACAATTAAGTTATTATTGACTATATTCACCCATTATGCTATCAAATAGGTCTTACTCATTCATTCTCACTATTTTTTTGTACCTGTTAACCATCCCCATCCACACATCCCCACTACCCTTCCCAGTCTCTGGAAGTCGTCCTTCTAATCTCTAAGTCCAGGAGTTCAATTATTTTGATTTTTAGATTTCATAAATAAGTAAGAACATGTGATGTTTGTCTTTCTGTGCCTGACTTATTTCACTTAACGTAATGATCTCCAGTTCCACCCATGTTGTTGCAAATGACTGCATCTCATTCTTCTTATGGCTGAATAGTACTCCAATGTGTATATATATATATACACCATATTTTCTTTATCCATTCATCTGCTGATGGACACTTAGGTTGCTTCCAGTATTGTGAACAGTGCTGCAACACACATGGGAGTGCAGATATCTCTTTGATATAGTGATTTCCTTTCTTTTGGATATATACCCAGCAGTGGGATTGGTGAATCATATAGTAGCCCTATTTTCAGTTTTTAAAGGAACCTCCAAACTATTCTCCATAGTGCTTGTAGAAATTTACATTCCCACCAACACTGTATGAGGGTTCCCTTTTCTCCACATCCTCACCAGTACTTTTTATTGCCTGATGTTTTGGATATAAGCCATTTTAACTGGGGTGAGATAATAGCTCATTATAGTTTTGATTTGCATTTCTCTGATGATCATGATGTTGAGCACCTTTTCTGTAATTCCTTTCCAAAGGCATCAAAAAAATCTTTAATAATGACTCTTTCACATTTAATAGCTCAAAAATCAGAAAAAAGTGGCATCAGTTCATGACATCTTAGAGGTAAGAATCAATTAGAGTCCTATATTACTATAAAGTAATTAATTATGTTAAATCCATAGAGGTTTTTTCCTTCAGTCTTAAGAGTTGCAGAATTTTACCAAGGTACTCACATTGAAGGAAGTCACACTTGATGTAATATTATATTTCCCAATACCAATTAAGAATAGAAACAAATAGTAAGAGATGTTACTTAAGAGGAAAGATTTGAACAATTGTAGACAGACATACCGTCCTCCACACCTAGCATATTAGAACTGATACCAGAAAGTGAGATTTGAGACACAAATAAGAATGATGCAAGAGAAAGACTTGCATGCAGGAGAGACAGAACCCAAGTACTTAAAGAAGGGGTACTAGTTTCACCTCCCGCACTGATGAATAGCTTATATCACACCAACAACCTCCCAAGAACAATTACAAAAAATGAACAAAACAAAACAAAGTAACTTGGTTTAAAGTATTGGAAAGGTCTCAATGCAGCCAGGACTTGAAGGTGAAGATCCTGGAGAGAAGGGAAATGCATGGAGGTGAGTCAGATATTCCAAACTGCTTTTTTCCCTTCAGGTTCTGGCTTTTTCATCAGCCACACAAGGCTAAAAGGCTGAGAAGCTGAGTACAGCTTTCATCAGTCTCACAGGACTGGGGAGAGAAAATGACTTGAGCTAGGATCCTGAAGAGAAAGGGACAGAGAAGTGAGCCTGATGTTTGGCACTGCTGTTTCTTCTGAGGCAGTTGCTAATTTGTAAGAGTCATGGTGAAGGAAGTTTGCAACTCTGTGTAGAATTGGTGGCTAAGAGATTAAACAGAGCTTTTGGCAGCCTCAGATTTGAGGAAGATTAAAATTGGAAATTGGAAACTATAAGGAAGAGTGAGGAACCCCTGAAGAGCTACACCCATGGAATAAGAGTGAACCATAAGTAAAAGAGCCCTCACAAAGACTGAATCCAGCTTAAAAACAGCCCAACCCAAGGCCTGATTAAGGTGATCTTCCATACTCTTAACTGCCTGCTAGAAGAAGCAAATCTTTGTGAAGGAAGATAATGTCATCCAGAGCCCCTATAATTTTTCATACATATGTCTAGTATTCAATAGAAAACGATGAGACATAACAGGAAACTGAAACAAGGGAAAAACAAACAATAGAAATAGACCTACAAATGATCTGGATATTATAGTTATCAGACTTGGACTTAAAAACTGTAATTAATATGTTCAAGGAAATAGAAATCTAGATGGAGAATTTTAGGAACAAACTGGAATTTCTAAAAAAAGAATCAAATCAAAATTCTAGAACTACTATTAATAAATATGATAACTAGAATTAAGAACAAGTTTAATAGCATTTCAGACTAGCAGAGGAGAGGATTAGGAAATATCCAAACTAAAGTATGGAGGAAAAATGATAAAGAATATAGAAAAAAAGCATAAGAAACATATGGAAAACGATGATAAAGTTGAACATATATATAATTAACATTCTGGAAGGAGAGGAGAAAAAATATTGGGATAGAACCAATGTTTGAAGAAATAAGGGCCAGAATTTTCCAAAACTGACAAAAGATACCAAGACATGGATGCATGAAGTGCTACAAATCTCAAAAACAATAAATATAAATAAAGTCATGCCTACCTATGTAGTAAAACTACTGAAAATCAGAGATAAAGACAAAAATCTTAAAAGCAGCTATGGAAAAAGACATGTTACTTTCTAACAAGCAACCACAAGACTGACAAAGGACTTCTCAATAGAAATCATAAAAGCCACAGACAGACAAGTGATGCCTTAAAAATACTGAATGAAAATAAGTGGCAACTTATTTAAAAATATTCTTCAAAAATAAAGACATTTTCAAACAAAAACTGATAATTCTTTGCCTACAAATTCTCACTAAAAAATGCTGAAGGAGTTTTTCAGGTAGAAGGAAAATCATCCCAGAAGGAAAATGGACATAAAAAAAGTGAAGAACAACAGAAAGAGTAAATATTTGGGTAAAACCAAATGAATTTTGACTGGGCAAAGCAACACTAATAAATGTGTTGTAGGGTTAAAATATATATGAAATTTAATTATTTGGTAACAATAATACTTAAGGTGGTCGTGGGTTGATACAGTTTGGCATTCTGTCCTCAACCAAATCTCTTGTTGAATTGTAATTCTCAACGTTGGAGAAGGGATCTGGTCAGAGGTGATCAAATCATGGGGGCAGACTTCCCCTTGCTGTTCTCATAGTAGTGAGTGAGTGCTCAGAGATTTGGTTGTTTAAAAGTGTGTGGCATCTCCCCCCTCTTCTACATGCTCCAGCCATGTAGGACATGTCACTTTCCCCTTCGCCTGCCGCCATGATTGTAAATTTCCTGAGGCCTCCCCAGCCATGCTTCCTGTATAGCCTGTGGAACTGTGAGCCAATGAAACCCCTTTTCTTTATAAATCATCCAGTCTCAGGTAGTTCTTTATAGCAACGTGAGAATGGACTTATACAGAAAATTGGTACCTGGAGTAGGGCATTGCTACAAAGATACCTGAAAATGTGGAAGTGACTTTGGAACAATTTGGAGGGCTTAGAAGAAGATAGGAAGATGAGGGAAAGTTTGGAACTTTCCAGAGACTCGTCAAATTGTTATGACCAAAATGCTGAAGTGATATGGACAGTGAAGCCCAGGCTGAGGTCTCAGATGGAGATGAGAAACTTACTGGGAACTGGAGTAAAGGTCACTCTTGCTATACCTTAGCAAAGAGACTGGCAGCATTGTGTCCCTGCTCTAGAGATCTGTGGAACTTTGAACTTGAGAGTGATGATTTAGGGTATCTGGTGGAAGAAATTTCTAAGTAGCAAAGCATTCAAGATGTGGCCTTGCTGCTTCTAAAAGCCTACACTAACCTGCATAAACAAAGAAATGACCTGACACTAAAACTTATATTTAAAAGGGAAGCAGAGCACAAAAGTTTGGAAAATTTGCAGCCTGGCCATGTGGTAGAAAAGAAAATCCCATTTTCTGGGGAGGAATTCAAGCCTGCTGCAGAAATTTGCATAAGTAAAGAGAAGCCAAATGTTAGTAGCCAAGACAATGGGAAAAATGCCTGAAAGGCATTTCAGAGACCTTTACAGCAGCCCATCCCATCACAGGCCCAGAGTCCCAGGAGGGAAAAATGGTTTTGTGGGCCAGGCACAGGGTCCCACTGCTCTGTGCAGCCCTGGGACATGATGCTCTGTGTCCTAGCCTCTCTAGTTCCAGCCATGGCTGAGAGGGGCCAAGATATGTCTCAGGTCAGAGTTCCAAAGGATGCAAGCTGGAAGCTGCCAAGGCTTCCACATGGTGTTAAGCCTGTGAGTGTGTAGTTGGCAAGAGTTGAGGCTGACATATATTCCAGAGGATGTATGGAAACACCTGTATGTCCTGGCAGAAGTCTGCTGCAGGGATGCAGTCCTCATGGAGAACCTCTACTATGACAATGCAGAGGGGAAATGTGGGGTTGGAGCCCCCACACAGTATCCTTACTGGGGCACTGTCTAGTGGAGCTGTGACCAGAGGGTCACCATCCTCCAGACCCCAGAATGGTAGATCTACCAACATCCTGCACCATGTGCCTGGAAAAGCTGCAGGCACTCGATGCCAGTCTGTGAAAGCAGCTGCAGGGGCTGCACCCTGCTTAGCCACAGGAGCGGAGCTGCCCAAGGCTTTGAAAGCCCATCATTTGCATCAGTGTGGCCTGGATGTGAGATATGGAGTCAAAGGAGATTATTTTGGAGCTTTGAGATTTAATGACTGCCCTGTTGGGCTTTGAACTTGCATAGGGCCTGTAACCCCTTTATTTTTTGCCAATTTATCCCTTTTGGAACAAGAGCATTTACCCAATGCCTTTCCCTCATTGTATCTTGGAAGTAGCTAAGTTGTTTTTTATTTTACATGCTCATAGGCAGAATGGACTTGCCTTGTCTCAGATGAGACTTGGGACTTGAGTTAATTTGAGTTAATCTGGAATGAGTTAAGACTTTGGGGGACTGTTTGGAAGGCATGACTGTGTTTTGAAATGTGAGAAGGACATGAGATTTGGAAGGGGCCAGGGGCAGAATGATATGGTTTGTCTCTGTGTCCCCACATGAATCTCATGTTGAATTGTAATCCTCAGTGTTGGAGGAGGGGTCTCATGGGAGGTGATTGAATCATTGGGTGGACTCCTTGTGATAGAGAGTGAGTGCTCAGAGATTTAGTTGTTTAAAAGTGTGTGGCCCTTCCCACTCTCTTCCTCCTGCTCCAGACTTATAGGACATGCTGGCTTCCCCTTCACCTTCTGCCATGATTATAAACTTCCTGAGGTCTGCACAGCCATGTTTCCTTTACAGCCTGTGGAACCATGAGTCAATTAAATCTATTTTCTTTATAAATTACCGAGTCTCAGGTTGTTCTTTATAGCAATGTGAGAACAGACTAATACACGGGCTAAAGGGAATTACACTGTTCTAAGGTTTTTTGCATTGTCCAAAAAATAGTAAAAGTATATTAGACACTAATATATTAGGATCTAATAAGTAAACGATGTATGTTGTTAAAGAATGAAGATAGAAGAAGAAGTAAAACTAACATGCGAATGGAGGTCAAAATAACAAAGCTCTAAACTAGGCCATATACCTGCCCTGCAACAAATTCTGCAGTTGTCTTAGGGCCCTAATTTGGAGTGCTTGGAGGTTAACTTCAGACTCACTTCTTTGTGTATCATATGTACTTGATATATATTTACTCAAATTTGGGGTCACTATGCATGGGATAAGTTTCAAATTATCACCATGTCCATTTGAGAAAGAATATCCCTTGGCCACTGAAACAGAGGAAACCCTCATCTCAAAAGATCCAACCATACTTGCAGTCATGAATACAGATCACAAGCCAGTAAATACATCCTTTATATTTGCACTGATTCTTGAATACATTATGCAGGGAACTCATTGCATTTTAAAAAATAAATTCATTTTGCTCAAGATAATATGAAAGTATCTGTGTTTCTTGGTTACATGTATGCACTTATGAAATCCTATGAAATGATGTGTCTCTATATCATATTGCTGACAAGCAAATAGTCTCCCCTTCTGTATTTCCTATCAAGAAATTCCCAATAAGAATCAGATGTGTTTCCATGCATTTAAAAGCTATTTCAAAAAAGATTTCAGTTTCCCCAATGCTACTCCAGACAGCTGCTCTCCAAGAGCTGTAGCTATCAATGAACAGGCTGCCCATAACATACATGAATCAGTGCCCTTTAGAATAGCATTGGCTTGCTAGTTAATAAGCTTTTGATTTTCCTTACCCACTGATTAATGAAGCAGTAATTCTGCCTTTTAATAGGAAGATAAATTAAGAAGTACTGTAACTGGAGTCTGTTGGGAAATAGGTTGTAGTTTGGAGAACTGGTAGCAGCTATGGAGACAAAGGAGGTAAAATGGCTAACTTTGCTAAAGGAGTCCTTCTGTCAGTGAACCGAGTTCTAAAGCATTCAATTCAACAGACACTTCTCAATGTACCATGAACCATATGCGAAGCCTCACTAGGGAGATGGAGGGGTGATTCCAGAGTACGCCCCAGCTCATACTGATGCCTACTTTTGGTTTTAGGAGCAGACACCCATAATACAAGGCAGGAACTGGGACAAATGGGGTTACAAGATGGTCTGGAAGATCCAAGGAGGCAGAAATGACATGCATTTGGAAGAAGAAGGAAAGGTGTTCTGGCAAGGAGGGTAGGAAGGTTGAGTGGAATTCTGATGGATATAGATCAGGAGAGAAAGGTCTTCTAGGGATGGAAGCCTTATTGAGTCCACAGTGTCAAAAGGACATGGTATAATGTCTGGGTAGAGGCAGCAGACTATCTCTCCATGAGATTGGGCTCCTGTTTTATCTTTGACTTGTATATTTCTATGTTAAAGAAAAATTGCTATGCTTATATGATTATAGAACAATTAGACCTGTGATTTATAGTTAATAATTTCTGTCGCTAATTTCTTATGCTCTGATGTTTCTTTCCTTCTCTGAGACAAAAAATTTAAGCTGTTGCGTGGGGGTAGAAGGCATTATAACCCAGGAGGATGACATGTCTCCCACCCTGGGTCTTATTCATTTCTGTGCTGGGGTCCGTAGCACAGGGTCTCACTCAGAGTTTTGCACACAGTAGATGTTGACAATTATTTGTTGAATGAACAAATACATTGGTCTCTGGTCACTTCCCTGCTCAGAAACCCTCAATGGCTTCCCAATTACTTTAGGTCTACTTGTAATCTCAGCATCTCACTAGCCTGGTATTTAAGTTCATTTATGAAAGGGCCCCACCTCTCTTTGCAGGTCCACCCCCTACCAATTTACACACCTTTCATTCTAGGCAAGCTGGGTGGACTGCTTTTGTTTCTATGGAGGGCATCTTCTATGGGCTACAAGAACTTGTTTGCTTGGAGAACGAAAGGCTAACCTTTGAGAGAGCTTCAGGATAACACAGCTGAAAAACTACATGGGCAGGAGGGACATTCCACAGATGTTCTGACCAGAGGTGGGAAATGAACAATGCATTCACATATGGCTCTTTGGAAAACAGATCTGCAGACCAGATGCAACAATGGCACGGATTCAGCTCTTGGAACAGCTACTCCATGCAGCCAAAGGGCATACACCGGCTGCCTTCCTAACATGATCAGTTAATGAGTCCATCCTCAGACACAGAGAAGGTAACAACAAAAACTGCTATCCCAATCCTGACGGGGTCCAGCAAGAGGAAGACAAGAAAGGTGGTAATTTTAGCATCTACTGAGAATCCAGAAAATTGAGTTCAATGTTGCTCATGATACCTGCAATTTCCCAAGGCAAAGTTAAACCCTACACTGTGCTCCCCGTGTCCTGTACTTGACTTTCCTAGCTTTAGTTGCACTGTAGTGGAGTCACCTATTTTTCTTTTTCACAAATGATTACCATTTCAGCAGGTAATCAATATAATGAAAACATTAATGAGTCATTTTCTATTCTATTTTTTTAAGTTTCACACTCACCATGGGTCTTTTTGTTCTCCATTTTTCTATTCTTTTTTCTTTTATTATTATTTTTAGTTGACACATACTTTTGTACATATTTACAGGGTATAGTGTGATATTTTGATACATGTATATAATGTATAATAATCAAAGGGTAATTTACATGCATATCACCTCATTTATTGTTTCTTTGTGTTGAGAACATTCAAAATCTGCTCTTCCAGCTATATTTGAAAACATACAGTAAATTTTTTTTTTTTTTTTTTTTTTTGAGACAGAGTCTCGCTCTGTCGCCCAGGCTGGAGTGCAGTGGCCGGATCTCAGCTCACTGCAAGCTCCGCCTCCCGGGTTTACGCCATTCTCCTGCCTCAGCCTCCTGAGTAGCTGGGACTACAGGCGCCCGCCACCTCGCCCGGCTAGTTTTTTGTATTTTTAGTAGAGTCGGGGTTTCACCGTGTTAGCCAGGATGGTCTCGAACTCCTGACCTCATGATCCACCCGTCTCAGCCTCCCAAAGTGCTGGGATTACAGGCTTGAGCCACCACGCCCGGCCCTTGATTGTTTTTAATTACAGTCATGCTACAGTGACATTGGAACTTATTCCTTCTATCTAGGTGCAAATTTGCATCTGTTAACTAACCTCTTACCATCCCTTGACTCCCAGTCTCCAGTAACCACTATTCCACACTCCACTTCTATGAGATCAACTTTTGCAGTTCCCACATATGAATGAGAGCATGTGATATTTATCTTTCCATGCCTGGCTTATTATCACTTAACCAAGCTCATCTACACAGCCTCAAATGATGGCATTTCATTCTTTTTTATGGCTAGATATTCTATTGTGTATATACACCACTTTTTCTTTATTCATTGATTTGTTGATGGACACTTAACATTGATTCCATATCTTGGTTATTGTGAATAATGCCACAATAAACATGGGAGTGCAGTTGTTCTTCAACATACTGGTGAATCACCTGCTTTTCTGTCAGTCTTTCCCAAGAGACCAGGAGTGCCTTAAGGACAAGTGATTTCCCAAATACAGTCATGCCTCACTTAACAATGGGGATATGCTCTGAGAAATGTGTCATTAGGCAATTTCTTCATTGTGCAAACATCATAGAGGGTACATACACAGACTTGGAGGGTCTAGCCTACTACACACCTAGGCTATATGGTATAGCCTATTGTTCTTAGGCTACAAACCTGTACATCATGTACTGAATACTACAGGCAACTGTAATGCAATGGTATTTGTATATTTAAACATATCAAGGTACCATTAAAATAAGGTATAAAAGATAACAAATGGTACACCTGTATGGAGCTTGCAGGACTGGAAGTTACTCTGTGTCAGTCAGTGAGTGAGTGGTAAGTGAATGTGAAGGCCTAGGACATTACTGCATACTACTGTAGACTTAATAAACACTGTACACTTAGGCTACACTAAATTTATAAAAACATTTTTCTTTAATAATAAATTAACCTTAGCTTATTGTAACTTTTCACTTTATACACTGTTTTTTATACCTTTTTAATGATTGTAATAATACTTAGCTTAAAACAACAACACAGTGCATGTTGTACAAGAATGTTTTCATTCTTTATATCCTTATTCTACAGGACTTTTTCTTTTAATTATTTTTTCAACTTTTTAAACTTTTTTGTTAAAAACTAAGATGTAAACACACACATTTTAAAAAATGTGCTTAAGCCTATAGAGGGTCAGGATCATCAACATCATTGACTTTCACTTCCACATCTTGTCCCACTGGAAGGTCCCCAGGGGCAGTAACTCACAACTCTCCTGTTCTAGGAAAACAATGCCTTCCTCTGAAATACCTGTGAAGGACTTGCCTGAGGCTGTTTTATAGCTAACTTAAAAAAAATGAGTAGGAGTACACTCTAAAATAATGATACAAATTATAGTATAGTGAATACTAGGCAATGGGAATTTTTCAGCTCCATTATAATCTTAAGGGACCACTGTCATGGATGCAGCCTGTTGTTGATTGAAATGCTATGCAGTACATGACTGTATGGTGTTTGATGCAGGAATGAATGAATGAATGCAGTCTATGTTAGGTGCACACATCTTTTTTTTACCACTAGATGGCAAGTATTCATTGAAAAGTCCAGTTCTAAACTGTCTTAGAGACACAATCTGGTGAAAAGTAAATGTTTCAGTACACTGGATGAGTACGTATACCAGAGTGACGTTTTCGGGGCTGCCTAGGTCTCTTCTTTTTTAGCAGAGACAGAAAAAAGTACCAGGATGGAAGTCAAAAGTCTTGCGTTGCCATTAGCATTCGGACATGTGAAGTGTATTTTCTGAGCCTCCGTTTTCTCTCCTAAAATAATAGGTGAACCGTAGCTCTGTTGGTCACCAGGAGGAGAATGATCCAGGAAGACCCCACAATGTGCTTTCAGACACAGCATCGTTTAAATGTTCCTAAGCTTGGGT
>NW_012117155.1:213297-228312 GCF_000951035.1 Colobus angolensis palliatus
CCTTTTCCTGGTCTTTATTCTCTAGTAGATTCTACCTACCCCAATTTGTGTCTTCTTTCCATTGTGTTCCCACCCAATAAAACCAAAATACCCTCTTAGAAGATGGGAGGAAGAAAGGGTTCTAAGTACTTCCAATTTATTTTGTCACAATAATAAGACTAATAATGAGCTCATACTCCAAGCCATGCTTTGTACATGTATTATTTCATAACCAACAGAGGTAATTCATATTCTCATTATTGTTTTTCAGATGTAGAATCTAAGGCTCAGTGAACCTAGATGACCTACTGAAGGTCAGAGACTTAAGAAGTACAGGTTCTCTACTGTTTTCATGGTTCTTAAGTAACAGTGCAAGGCAGCAGGTGGCAAGGGTAAATAAGTGGCCTTAACAGTGCTTTGGGGCCCCATATGCTTTCTCTGACCTCTGCCTTTCCATACCCTTGTGTTTAGGCCTAGTAATGTCCCTCGATCCCACCTCAATTGCTAAACCAAACTCTAGACCTAGCATTTTGTCACTGAGTTGGTGCAGCTCTGAACTGTGGGTTTCTGCTGATCTTTCCTCTTCTTTCTTTAGCGCTCCTGAACTATTTCTCTCTTCAGTGCCCCTCTCTTCTACAGGACTGAAATCCTGCCCTGAGCTCCTGTCCTTTGGCTGGGGCTCTGCAACTCAGTCTAATTCTTGCCCATTCACTGCTGCCCTGAAATACAAATTTATCTTCTACCTTCAGTTTCCCCTGCCTTTTTTTTTGGAAACAGGGTCTGACTCTGTCGCCCAGGCTGGAGTAAGGTGGTGTGATCATGACTCACTGCAGCCTCTGCCTCCTGGGCCAAGTGATCCTTCTACCTCAGTTCCCCAACTGCTGGGACTACAGGCGTGCGCCTCCACGCCTGGCTAATTTTTGGTACTTCTTGCAGAGACAAGGGATCACTGTGTTGCCCAGGCTGGTCTTGAGCTCCTGAGCTCAAGTTATCTGCCCACCTCAGCCTCCCAAAATACTGGGATTACAGGCATGAGCCACGACGCCCAGGCCTTCAGTTCCCTTTTTTAGTATAAACTGCCCTCCCCACAGCCACTGGATACAATAACAGGCCGATGGTTCTTTACACAGAGGTGGCCACTAGATTGGAGTAAGGGTAGTTATCTGATGCAGGGGGCACCATTGCCCAAGCTATCCAGTGATCAACCTGTCTTTCTGGTGCTTCAACTAAGAGTCACCAAAACTGCTCATCTAGCTGTGAGAAGCCAAGGAGGAAGATCCTATGGCTACCATTTGGGGCCATGTGCAAACCAAGTAAGCAGAGGCAGCAGCTCTGTTGAAAAATAGTCGGGGAGAGATTCACATGGAAGGGCATGGAAAAGACCACCTGACACTGGTGGCAGTGTGGAGGAGGGAGAGAGAGTTAGTGGTCATCTCAGCCTGATGCCTTCCAGTTCCAGCTCTCATGAGGCTTTCTGTACTCTGCACAAACTTGTGTTCTCATGTGTCCTACTTTCTTTCTACAATAAAGTTTCCTTTGTCCTTGAGTTAGTTTCAATGGGTTCCTGTTACAATCAAATGAGACTTCACTAAACCACCTCTCTCCTTGGGTTGGGGGCCACATTTCTGCCCCTTGGCTTGTGTCCTGCTAATTCAGGAAGATGCGCTCCACGGCTGCCTCTAGGGCTGTTCTGGAGGTGGCATTGAACTAGCTCCCGCGAGCATCCTGATGAGGCTGTTCCAAGGAAGGGAGGGAGCATGCGCAAAGCAGTGAGTTGGTAATGGGTGTGGAGTTTTACTGTAGCTCTTTCTACATTTGAAGGCTCAGTTCTTACCCTTAATTGCTTATGGTCAACTTTGGGAAAAAATGTTAGGGCAAATTAGGAGATGACATTGTCAAGTGGGGATAGGAGGGCAGGCTGGGGCAGAGCCTGGGGATGCTGAAGGAGTTGAAGTAGATGGTAAAGGAGTTGTGGCCTCATCCTCTGGACCTTTTCATGCTGAGAAATGACATGAACTTGCAACATTAAATTTTCTAGCCCTGCAGGGGCTCTTAGGTCTTAGGACAAATCTCTCATTTTACTGATAAGGAAACAGAGGCTGAAGAATGAAAACATGGTAATGATAGCTAACATCCAATAATCTCTTTCTTAGGGCAGGCTCTGCTCCAAGCACTTGACACTTATCAGCTCACTTAGCCCTCAAAATGACCCTATGAGGTTGGCACAATTGCCATTTTCATCCCATAGAAGAGGGAACTGAGACACAGAGGGGTTAAATAACTTGCCCAAAGTCACACAGTAAGCAGGGGATGGAGCGAGGATTTGAACTCAGGAAATCTTGATTCAGAGGCAATGCTTTTAGACATTATACATCACTGCTTCTCATAAGCATGGAAGATCACTGGACCTTTATTATTATAAATAAAAGCTGGTGTGTGTATGCGTGTGTGGTTTTTCCAAACCGGATGAGGCAGCATGTTATGATTCATAGAAAACATTCGAAGTCAGGCCATGGTTTTAATGAAAGAAAAGTGATTAAAAATTTAGAAAATCAACAATCAGAAAACAACAATAGTTTAGTAGACATATGTCATCTCCAGTGATTTAAAGGAGATGAGTAAAGAAAATTATCAAACCTTTTCTTCCAGTCTCCGGAGCCATATAAACTGTTTCAACTTTAAAGAAAAATAACATCTGCTTGTGTATTGCTTCCCATGCCACAGGTGGTGTGATAATCCTGTGGGCTGGTTCAAGCCATCCTCCAAAGCAAGGTCTCCTGAAGGTGAAATAATCAATGCCTGTGTTAAGGGCCACCATTATCTGACCTTTTATGGTCAGGAAAGCCTTGAATCCAGAGGAATATAAAAGCTGGAGTGATTTTTCTAATGGATTTTTAATAAATGAGTGGCTCTTCAAAGCTCAGAGTTTTATGCAAGAACCATTCATGGCTTGCTTGTCAATCAATTCAGATATTTGTTAGGTGTTACAGATATTAGTTGGATACCTGAAAATGTAGAAAACTGAACTGACACAAAAAGTTCTCTTTCCTTCTACAAACAGATAGAAATGCTGGACAAATATAACAAAACACATTACAGAAATATGTAAATGAGTTTAGAAAAACTGCCCAGATGCCAGAAATGGGGAAGAAAGTCTAACTCAAAACAGTAAGCAGGAGCTAGTGCGTGGTGAGCTGTTGGGGCCCTGGACTGGGATATGGGCCCCAGGAGCTGGAGTCGGGGGTTTAGCAGCCCATATGTGGAAAGAAGGGGAATCTTGAGCCAGGGAGAAGTGGGGCATGGGAGGGCACGCCTGCGTACAGTTGGATGTTTTAAAGGGCTGCCATGTTTGTGAATAGGGCATGAGAAAACCCTCCATCAAGCATTTGGGAACATGGCAAGGAAGCTTGCTTCTGCCCGAGGCACCTCCAAGAAATGGAACTCCCAATCTCTCTCACGCGTAAATGCAGGGTCCAGATGTATACTAGCTGTGCAGTGGGCAATTCCAATCTGAGAAATGACACAAAAACTTGGGTGGGACCAGGAGAAGAAAATACAAAGTCACTGTAAAGACACCATCACTTGAACCTTTTTTCCTCCAACAGGAAAAAAAGAAAAAGGAAAAAAAACTGAGGCTGAATATGGTGGCTCATGCCTGTAATCCCAGCACTTTGGAAGGCCAAGGTGGGTGGATCACCTGAGGTCGGGAGTTCGAGATCCGCCTGACCAACACAAAACCCTGTCTCTACTAAAAATAAAAAAATTAGCTGGGCATGATGGTGGGTGCCTGTAATCCCAGCTACTCAGGAGGCTGAGGCAGGAGAATTGCTTGAACCCAGGAGGCGAAGGTTGCAGTGAGCTGAGATCGCACCACTGCACTCCAGCCTGGGTGACAAGAGTGAAACTCCATCTCAAAAAAACAAAACAAATACCACTGCAGACGATCAAACAATTTAAAACCATAGAACAAACTAATGACACCGAGAACAAGTTCAATGAAAAGGAAAAGTAGTCTCTAAGATTACGAGAAAAGAGAATAATCTGAAAGAGACAATCAGACATATTTAAAATTATTGAAGAGATAAAAGTAGCCCTAACGAAGGATTAGAATAGTGGAAAGAAGCAGATGTGGATTGGAAAAGGAGACTCCAGCAGAGAGGAAACCCAACAAGGCCCTGCCCACATTTGTGCCCACATTTCCCCAACAGATGCACAGATTCCTCTAAGGAAAAAAGTTCTTTCTATGGAAATAATCATGTATGTGCCTCTCCCACTTTGTCTGTGAATTTCGTCTGAGTACAGACAAAGTGGTCCTGCATTCAACTTTTCAGCCTCCTTTTGTGCCACAATCCCCTCACTATCCTTGTGCCACATTAGTCTTTTTTTAGTTCTAAGCACAATAAGGTATGTTCTCCCATAGGCCCTTTGCACGTGCTGTTGCTAGCATCTAAAATGATTTTCCCCTACACTTGTCTTCTGGGTTTCTGCTTCACGGTCACTTGTTAGGGAGACTTTCCCTGACCAGTTTATCTAAAACAGGTCCCTCCCTACTCCTAATCCTCTTTATGTCACCACCACCCTTGTTGGTTTCTTTTCACTTAAATATATGTATTTTACTTGTTTTCCTTTTCTCCACTGTTAGGATGTAGGCTCATGAAGGAAAGGAGTTTTCTTGATTACTGCTGCATCTGCAACGCCTAGCATATAGTAGGTGTTCAGTAAAATTACCAAATGAATAAACTAAAAAGTTCAATAAATATTTATAAAGTTATTGAATGAACAAGCTATATATTCAAGAAACATTTAGGAAGCATCCAATACTATGCCAAGCTCAGGGGATACAATAGTGGGAAGGGCAGCTTTAAACCTTGTTGTTTGGTGAGGGAGAGACATCAAACAAATATGTAAGTGTGATGATGCTAACAATAGGAGAAGTACAAAGTGCTGGGAGAGCATTTGGGAAGATCAATTTAGTAGAGAATCAGGGAAAGCCTCCTGGAAGAAGCAACATCTAAGCTAAGTTCTGAGGGATGAATAGGAGTTCACCAATTACAAGGCTGCTGGAAGATGTCCTGGCTGAGAGAAGGTCCAGAGGCAAGAAGGGCATGGCCCTCTTGTGCAGACTGAAAGAGGTTCTGTATGCCCAAAATTTAGAGTTCCAGCAAGAAATAAAATTGGAGAGGTAAGACAAGGCCCGGACATAGAGGGTATTCAGGCTATGATAAGGAATTTGGACTTTATCTTAGGGTTAAGGAGAAGCCATTAAACATTTGAAGTGGGGGAGTGGCATGATCTGATTTATTTTTTATAAAGATGGCCCTGAGGCAGCATGGGCAATAGGAGCAGAATCAGAGGCAGGGACATCAGTAGGCTACTGCAGCAATTTAGGCAAGAGATAAGGGGAGGGAGGTGGTGATGAGGGCAGATTGAACTGGATGAATTTAAAAGAGAAGGCATGAGTTTTGGTGTGGAGAGATCAAGGATTCTAGCCTGAATAACTGAGTGAAAGGGGCATCATCTTTGGGCCAGCATCCAGCAGAGAACCAGACACTTAGTAAACATGCCAGAAATATGGGCTTACTGAAGTAGAAATGGTCTTAGTGGGATAAAGTGTTTTCATAACAAGTATTCATAAGCACACTTTCCACTCCCACACCAACCTACAAGTGTGATGTACCATTTCCTGCGGCCCCCGCCTGCCTTGGATTACCCATTTGTGACCTGCCAGACTAGCCATAGCTCAGTATTTCTAATTCCCAGTCCCTAGGTGTCCTGGCCACCAGGACCCACTTGCCTTTGTCCTCCCACAAAGGAGCGAGCATTGTGGACTTCCCCAGCCCCAGCTATGAGTGCCACTACTGCCAATAATTCTGCTGTAATTTTTCATTAATTTTCTTCGTGTTTTGCAGTTATAGTAACATTAAAATTTATACTCAACAGTATTATTATAACTTTCCACTATTAATGGGATTAGTATTTTTGTTCATTTGTGCTTGAAAGTCATCAGCATAAAATTTACCTCCAACAATAGCTATTGTGATTCTTCATGCCCTTGAAACTTGCAGTGAGCACTAAGTTTATAATAAGAGAATGCTGGTAAGCATATAAATGTCTTTCTTGAGAAAAGAGGGCTTTTTATTTTCATCATGGCTGGACTCAGGTTCTTTGACACAGTGATTGGTAGGATACAAAGTATTAAAGGCTGAGAACACTGTGTTAGTTTGTTGATGTTTTCAAGCAAGTTTCTGGTTATTCAGAGGACACTTTCATATTCTAGGAGGATTCATATTCTTGCTTCTTTTACTGTTGTTTCTTACCCAACTTACAAAAAAATATAATTAATTGTGTGCTTGCGGGGAACAATATTTAGAAAGATGAATTATTTGGAATCCTGAAATCACCCTATCCAACTGACTTTCCCAGGAGCTGGGGAACCCAAGGTACTGATAGCAGAGGCCAGATTGAGAGGTTGGCAAGAGGAATTTCTCTGTGGGGTAGCTGTGTGGGACAGGGAACGTATACAAGTAGGCCTGGCTTCATGGGCAGGTGACCTGTGCAATCTCACAGGACCCCGTGCTATGAAATTCACGGTATTACCATCTTGAGATTCTCAACAAGTTTTGAACAAGTGGCCCCAGGTTTACACAGAGCAGATTATACATCTAGTACTGTCTGGGCTTTGGAGCCAGACAGAGTTGGGTTTAAGTCCTGGTATTCTCTGCTGTTGACCTTGCCTTGGTTTCCTTATCTGTAAAACTGGGATAATAATAGCATCCTCTCAGCCTAGATGTGAGGGGGGCTAAAAGTAGATATCCAGCACCCAGGGAGCCTGAAAGGTAGTGATGGGCTCTGAGATATGCTCATTCCCATGTGCGGTACCCATAATTAAACTCATTATTACGACTGTATGTCTGAAACACTAGCCAGCTGGGATAGGCAGACAGATGTTGCCTGTGTGGTAATACAAGCCAATCACAGGCATGCTGATTAGGAACATACCAAAGAACCTTTTCCTAAGAGGGACATTCTGAGGCTGGCAGTGGTGGAGGGGGGTCCCACCCATGAGTTTTCAATCTTTTTATTGCTATGACACATGTCAGATAATGTTCACCAGCACAATATAGTTCCAGTTACATATGATTCCTGCAGGCTTCTTTTTCCAGAAACCTCTCAAGTAAGCCAACAAGTGAGACTGACATTATCGTGAAGATGTCCCTGACCCTGATGTAATTAACTGGCAAACTTTAATATTTCAACTACTATTTGTAACAAAAGGTTTTCAAGATCCCACACTATGGAGCTTGACAAATCAGGGAGGCACAATTCCATACCTGAGAACTGGGAATGTGGACCCCCAGGATCCCAAACAAGGGTTCCCTCATGATAGGCCAGACAGACTAGCGCCAATATGGTGCCCTGCATAACTTTGCCACAGTCTGAAGGAGCGATGCCAATTGTGAGGCACGGCAGCCAGAGTCAGAGAAACAGAGCACAGTCAGGTAGCTCAGCTTGGATGAATAGAATGCACTCTTAAAACATCTGGTCAAACATCTTTTTTTTCCAAGAAAGGAGGAAAGACTTTAAATCAAATTAATAAGAAACATAAGCTCATTCTAGGGCATTTTTCTGATTCCTCCGGGGATTTATAGCAGGAGTCAGAGTGACCTTTGTTGCATCCGATTTAGGGTTTGCGGGCAGCTTGGAGTCCAGATGGTAGGGAGCACTGCAGGCCTCAGCTGTGCTTGCCCTGCTGTGCGGCTCAGGCCTCTGGGCACATGCATACTGGGAGATGGGGTCCCTGGTGTTCCCGTAGCCTCCTGCATTGTCGCAGGAGATGTGGGACAGGAGCACAGGGAGGGCAACAGCCTCTTAGTGACCTGTGTTGTAAAATGATCACATCCCAAGCATGCTTTCCTCTTTCCTTACTTCCTCCAGAGCACTTGGTGGGCAGTGGGACATGCTCCCACGTGCTCTCTCAGGCTGGACGGGCTTTTGTGGGTAGTGATGGCTAAAGCTGCCCTGCCACGTCTTGCAGTAAACCACCGCTGAGCCACGTGGCTCTTCTTCCAAGGTTCTCTCATTAGCCTCCTCTCTGGTGTCAACCTCATCAGGCTTTTGATGAAGGACGATGGCATTGTCAGCCAAATGAATTGACAAGAATTATGGGCTTTTTCTCCCTTATCTCACAGAGGTATCAGTGAGGGCCTAGACAACGGGACTGCTCCTGGGCCCACACAACACAGGACACAGAAGATGCCTTAGTCCATGATGATTATGATGAACTAATGACTAATTTATCAAGTACCTCAAGACATAGTTGCAAAAAGCACATGCCAACACACAAATGCTTATTTTGGGGATTTGGCTGGACAGCTTGACTATTACTCCTCTGACCCTCTCAAAGATCACAGTAAGAAAACCTTGATTCACAGCTTTGACTCTCAGGAGACTAGAGACAAGGCATCCCAACAATGTGGCCACAGCAGCAGCATTTAGCACAGGCTGAAGAAAACATGAATGCAGTCAGGGACAATCTGAGACAACAAAATGGATATTTGTGCCTCTGTCTGTCCTCTACTTAACATAAAACCCCAAACTCAGCAAATAAGATTTTCTTCTAGCACACTGTACTGCAAATTTCAAGCCTCTGGGAACAATATCTAAGGAGTGCTTTGATTGCATTTCTGTTATTTGGTCATTCTGTGATTTTTTTGTCTTACCTGTTGTCGAATTTCTTCCTCCATTTTCACGGGTGAGCCCAATTCTGCAACTTGTTTGACACCTTCGCTGGCATATCCTCCATATTCCCACAGTACATAATTCTTGGAGTGGGATCCTCCGATGATTGCAGACCAGTGATTGGCCCGACCTGGGAAAGTCAATCAGGATGCAGTTATCAGTGTGGCTGTGGCTGAAACATGAGTCCCTTAAATGATGGTGAGGATGCGTAATTGGACAATGATTCAAAGAACACTGACTAAGCACCTATTCTGTCTTAGGCCCTGTGCTATTCAGTGATAAGAGAGAGTTCCTATAAGCAAATAGGTCTTGGGAATGTATAGACAGGTAATAGCAGATGTTGAACAAGACAGAGGCAGCCCAGAGATGCGTTCTGTCTAGGAAGGTCTCAGAGAAGGGGATAGTTGAGAGAATGTTAAAAGCTGACCATATTTGTAAGGCAAAATAGAGTAGAAAGGACTGTTCTGGCAGACTCCCATCCAAGCGCTAACCGGGCCCGACCCTGCTTACCTTCTGAGATCAGACAAGATTGGGTGTATTCAGGGTGGTATAGCCATACCCAGACTCAGAAACATTAAATAACATTGTGTGTTTGGAGAGTCATAACTAATTCAGCATTGCTGTGTCACAAACTGTCAAGGGGAAAGTTAGGGGATGATGCCAGGGAGGTAGGAAGAAGCTGGCTCATGAATGGCCTTGCTCTAAATGCTTCAGGAGTTTGGATGTCATTTGAAAGGATCTGAAAACCACTGAAGGGTTCTGGCAGAGGAGTGATATAATTGCATTTGAATTTTAGATAAATCATCCAGACAGCAGTGTGAAGAATGCATTGGAGGGAGCACAGTTGGAGTGGAGAGCTGGAGAGGTAAGCAAGGAGCAAAAGATAGAAGAAATGTGTGCAGACTAGCCTTAGAAGTACACATGGTTGATTTCAGCTGAGTTTCATGTACATTTCAGTACAAGGGGCAATTAACTAAATTTAAAGGATGGGATAGACAGTTTGAATATGTGGAAGTGACCAGTCCACAGTGATTTGGTGAAGATCACATGGGATGGCAGCTGCAGCAGGATGTGGGAGGGAATTAATGCACAACACAATAGCATGGGAAAATAGTAAGATCTGGGCTGGACCAAGACAGAACTTGACTTGAGGATTTTATTTAAGTTCCCAAGGAAGGGAGGAAGAAGGAACTGATAGTATCAGCACCCTACTGGATTTGTTTTTGCATGTGATGAATATAGCTACATAAAAATTTATTATTTACTAAGTTACATATAGTTAGTTCATCACAGGGTTGGCTCAATTCTCAGCCATTCTTTGGTTGCTTAAACAAAGACTCAAGTTAAATAACATTTTCAGGCATAGCAAAGAGGAAAACTTGAACTGGGTGAACCCAACTGACATTTTCAGTTTCCCACCCGGCGGCCCAGAGTGGGCAGAACTCTTCAGCCCAGCACCTAAGAAAGTGGTTCTGAACATGGCCTGGTTCTGTTTACAGCTCACATCACTTCCCTATGGCCCTTTGCTCCAGGGGCACATCAAGAACATAGGTGTAAAGCCTGGCTGCACCTTCCTGGCCTGCTGAGGGCAGCCATGGCCCACCCCAGGCAGAAGACCATGTGGGTTTGCCCAATTGCTTGTTCATTATTTCCTACACATCAGGAAAATGCAGACCCCATGTTTATCCCTCATCTCTCATATCCCTAGAGTAGACAGATAGAGATGCTGCCAGCTGTTTCTCTAACTCATTTCTTGGGTGAAGAGAGTCCTAGCTGTCGTCTAAGCCAAAGTACGCTTGTGTAGGGGCAATGGCTGGTAGCCAGTAACGGCCTTAGGTTCGTGATGTGGACAGAGTGACCAGCTTCAAAATCTCTTGCTCTCCCTGCCCTTCTCCACCAAAATACTACGTGTTTCAGGCCTGTCCTGCCTGAAATTCTATACCTGAGTGCAGAATTACCATATGCTCTTTGCTCTGTACTCTCTTCTTGTTTGGCTTAGCCAACTCCCATTCTTCCTTTATAAAATACTCAGAAGTTCCTCAAGACCACCGCAGGCCAACCTAAGCTTTTGTCTTCTGTCTTGCCATAACACAAATCACATTTATTATCACTGTTACAGTCTGTTATTTCACTAGGCCGAACGTTTCTTGAGGGAGCCTGCCTTCAGCCCAATACCTAGTGCTGTGCCTAGTGTATTGTTAGTGCTCAGTATATGTTTCCAAAGCATTTCATCCAGACAATCAAATGGGAGGGCAGCAGTATATGCACTTGACATAGTTGGGAACAAGCTTGCACAGATTTGATTCACTGTGATTAAATTCAAGCCTTAGTTCAGCAGAGTTGATAAGTTCAGCAGAGTTGACACCTGCTAAGCTAAGGCAGTATCCTATGTGCTGTTAAAAAACAAAGAGCAACAACAAAAAAGAAAGGCATTGGTCTTCGAGCCAGCAGACAGGGATTGAAATGCTAGCATAGACACTTACTGGCTTTGTAAACTTGGTTAAATTCAATTACTTTATTTCCCTGAGTCTCAGTTCCCTCATTTGTAATTCAGGGATGATAATGTCGACCCTATCAACCTATTATGAGAATTAAATTAAATTAAATTATTTAAAAGTGAGACAATATATTAAAATCACTACTGGCACACAATTGACAGTCAATAATTATAGTTTCTTCCTTTCATGGTTGTTAGGGAGGCTACAAAACTGAGTAAAACATGAAACCTGCCTTTAATTCAGTATAAGAGATAAGAAATATGTACTATAAGTAAGATAATGGGAACATGTACAATCCTAGGGGATTAGGGGAGGGACCAAGATGGATCTTTCTGGCTTATTCATATAACTTCCATTATGTGCCAAGCACAGTGGCGGGCCCTGGATACTGAGGACTGGATATGGTGTTGCCCTGAAGGGACTCACAGTCTGAGGGTGGGGGAAACAGATGGATAAGCGGATTAATTACAATCCACTGTGGTCAGGGTTATTTATAGCACAAGACTGCAGAGCACAGAGGATGGAGCAGCTAACTCCAAATTCCCCAGATCCAAGGAATCAAAGTCCAAAGGCACGAGTTCAGAGAAGCAGGCACCTCAAGCATGGGACCTATCTTTATGATTCTCACTCTTAAATAAAATTTAATTACACCACTTCAACCTCATAGCCAATACAGCTGTTAGTTTCCTGCAATGGTCTTGCAACATAACATACTAATTCAAATTTTAACACGTTTAATGACATCAACCAAATAACAGATATTTGAAAGGCACTTGGCCAGGGGAAAGGAATAAGACTATGTCCCTGCCCTGGGGGGACAAGACAGGCACCTGTGGAAAAACAATTTGCAACATTACAAAGGGTATTGATGTCAAGTGAGCAGCAGTCACTCAGGTGCAAAATGGTGCAGGGAAGAAAGGCATGGTGACCAGCCTCCAAGCCCCACTTATAACCATAAATCAGTCATTCAATCTCTCAGAGCCTCGGTTTCCCTTTAAAAAACAGAAATAATAATTACCAAACTGGAGTAGCTCCCAGAGTTGTACAAATTAATTGAGACAGTTTTGGAAAGAATTGTGAAAGCTGTAAAGAATTGTACAAAACAAAGCTCTTGGTATTATTACAGATATGAAGCACCAATCCAAAAGAAGGTGGTGGAGCAAGGAAACTTTCCAGTTGGAAGAAGGGTGTAAAGAAATGTAAAGATGTAAAGAAATAGATAGAAATAGGATAGAAAATAGATAGAAATGTAAAGAAATAGATAGAAATAGGATAGAAATAGATAGAAAAGAGGATAGTGTGCTGGGTGCAGGACTGGCAGGCTAGTTGGAGCAGGGATTTAATGAACAATATCGATGCTAGGCACAAACACCTAGTAGGTGTTAGGACGATGCTCTTCTATGTGTAATCCTCACTATAACTTTATCCTCATGTTACATATGAAGAAACTGAGGCCCAGAGAGCTTAAGGAATCAGCCCAAACTCACAGAACAAGGAAGGGGCAAAACTGAGGTTGAAGCCCAGGTCTACCTGACTCCAGAACACACGTTCATCTCCCTACATCCCACTGTGAGGTCAGGACACAGAAGAGATGATTGGATGGACTGTAGAAACAAAGAAATTAGATGAAAAAGAATTTCAGGGCTAGGTTGTGGTGGGTGCTGAGTACCCATGGTGGTAAATGGCACTGGGAAAGGGGGAACATGATTGAAGGTTTCTCCTGCGAAGAATGACATAACAATAGTTAACATGTATTAAACTGATATGGATTGGCTCTGTGTCCCTACCTGAATTTCATCTCAAGTTGTAATTCCCATGTGTTGAGGGAGAGACCTGGTGGGAGGTGACTGGATCATGAAAGCAGTTTCCCTTATGCTGTTCTCATGATAGTGAGTGAGTTCTCATGAGATCTGATGGTTTGAAAGTGTGTGGCAGTACTCCCTTCATTCTTGCTGTCTCCTGCTGCCTTGTGAAGAAGGTGCCTGCTTCTCCTTCACCTTCTCCTTCACCTGTAGGGGCAATGGCTGGTAGCCAGTAACGGCCTTAGGTTCGTGATGTGGACAGAGTGACCAGCTTCAAAATCTCTTGCTCTCCCTGCCCTTCTCCACCAAAATACTACTTGTTTCAGGCCTGTCCCGCCTGAAATTCTATACCTTAGTGCAGAAGGTATAGAATTTCTGCAATGATTGTAAATTTCCTGAGGCCTCCCCAGCCATGCTGAACTGTTAGTCAATTAAACTTCTTTTATTTGTAAATTACCGAGTCTCAGGTAGTTCTTTATAGCAGTGTGAAAATGGACTAATACAGAAAATTGGTACCCAAAGTGGGGTACTGCTATAAAGATACCTGAAAATGTGGAAGCAACTTTGGAAGCAGGTAACAGGCAGAGGTCAGAACAGTTTGGAGGGCTCAGAAGAAGACAGGAAGATGTGGGAAAGTTTGAAACTTCCTAGAGACTTGTTGAGTGAATTTCACCAAAATGCTGATAGTGACATGGACAATGAAGTCGAGGTTGAAGTGGTCTCAGATAAAAATAAGAAACTTACTGGGAACTGGAAGTAAACGTTACACTTGCTATACTTTGGCAAAGGGACTGGCAGCATTTTTCTTCTGCTCTAGAGATCTGAGGAACTTTCAACTTGAAAGAGAGGATTTAGGATATCTAGCAGCAGAAATTTCTAAGTAGCAAAGCATTTAAGATTTGACCTGGTTGATTCTAAAAGCATATAGTCATATGCATTCACAAAGGGATGGTCTGAAATTGGAACTTATGTTTAAACGGGAAGCAGAGCATAAAAGTTTGGAAAATTTGCAACCTATGTGGTAGTAAAAAAAAAAAAAAACACACACACACATTTTCTGGGGAGAAATTCAAGCAGAAATCTGCGTAAGTAAAAATCCAAATGTTAATAGTCATGACAATGGGGAAAATGTCTCCAAGGGCATTTCAGAGATCTTCACAGCAGCCTCTGCTATCACAGGCTGGGAGACCAAGGGGGGAAAATGGTTTTCTGGGCCAGGCCCAGGGCCCTGCTGGTCTGTGCAGATGTGGGACATGGCACCTTTTGTCCCAGCTGCTCAAGCTCCAGCTGTGGCTAAAAGGGACCAAGGTGCAGTTTGGGCCATTGCTTTAGAGGGTGTAAGCCCCAAGCCTTGGCTGCTTCTATGTGGTGTTGGGGATCTGTGGGTAAATAGATGGCAAGAATTGAGTTTTGGGAACCTCTGCCTAGGTTTCAGAGGATGTATGGAAATGCCTGGATGTCCAGGCAGAAGCCTGCTGCAGGGCAGAGCCCTCATGGAGAACCTCTACTAGGGCCATGCAGAGGGAAAATGTGGGGCTGAAGACTCACCATACAGAGTCCCCACTGGGACACTGCCTAGTGGAGCTGTGAGAAGAGGGTCATCATCCTTCAGACCCCTGAATGGTAGATCCACTGACAGCTTGCACTGTGTACCTGGAAAAGCTATGGGCAGTCAACACCAGTTTGTGAAAGCAGCCTCGGGGGCTGTACCCTGCAGAGCCACAGGGGTGGAGCTGCCCAAGGCCTTGGGAGCCCACCTCTTACATTGATGTGGCCTGGATATGAGACACAGAGTCAAAGGAGATTATTTTGGAGCTTTAAGGTTTAATGACTGCCTTGGGTTTTGGATTAGACTGGGGCCTGTGGTCCCTTTGTTTTGGCCAATTTCTCCCATTTGGAATGGGAGCATCTACCCAATGCCTGTATCCTCATTTTATCTTGGAAGTAACTAATTTGCTTTTGATTTTACAGGCTCATAGGCAGAAGGGACTTCCCTT
>NW_012117155.1:229157-258910 GCF_000951035.1 Colobus angolensis palliatus
TCTCGGCCTCCCAAAGTGCTAGGATTACAGACTTGAGCCACCGCGCCTGGCCATTAATACAGATGCTATTCTCATTCAGTTAACCCAAGAATGCAGAGGCAGGCAAGTGATGACACTGGGATTCAAAGTTGAGTCAAAGAACCAAAGACCAGCTCTTCTCTGCTGCATGGTACCATACCTTTGGTAGGACATACCCAGGGATAGGAAGGGAGAGGGTCTGAAGGTGAGGAAACCAAATAGGAGGCCCTTTGACATTCCCTTCATGAATCATGCAGGGTCTGACTTACGGCAGTGGTAGTGGGAATGGGGACAAGGGACCAGGAATATGAGACAATAAGACAGAAGACTGAACAGTCCTTGGGAGGCATTTTGGTAAAGTAGTTAAAACTGGGTTTTTTTTTTTTTTTTGGAGGTCAGATCTATGTATATTCTAGTCTTGGTTCTGAAACTTTCTACATTAAACATATCAGTTAGTCACTCTCAATCTCAGTTTCTTCATTTGTAAAATAGGGATAGTAATAAAATCAGCCTCCTAGTATTGTTCTGAGGCTGAAGTCCATGAAATAGTGACTAGTGGTTGGCACATAAAATGGGGTCAATAAATATTAGCTAGTAAAATTAAATCTAAATAGAGCAGGGAAAACGCAGACATATTTCTCTAAGGTATGGTAACCAAAGAGAATCTAATTGGGTGATTGAGGGAGTGGAGATGACAGGAATGTCACATGCAAGGATCTGAATCTGAAAAAAGGAGTCAAGGAATCATCTAAATGGGACTCCATGATCTGGGGTCTGCAGAATAAGGTGGTTAAGCAGATCTCAGTTAGCTGCGACACAAGAAAGTTTATGCTTGGGCCCCGCATCCTCTAGTAAATAGAGGAGGAGAGAGAAAAGACTCAGGTATCAGGAGGGCTGGGAAGAAGGAGATGAGGTTAAACCTTGTGGCCTTAAAGGAAAACTCAGAGTTTCCGGAGTCTTTGGTGAAACACTGGGGACTCAGACCTAGGGAGAAGTAGCAGAGAAGCAGACTATCACTATCCTTTTTGACTTTCAGGTAAGGACATGGCTTTTTGATTTTGCATGTCCCTCACTGGTTCCAGCAGAGTTCAAGTGGCCTATCTGGGTTTGGATATTTATTCCCAATAGCTTAGATGAGGTACAGAGGTGGGGGGAAGCTGGGAGGAAGAAATAATTAGATGGGTAAGTTTAAGATACTGATGGCCAACCAGGTGCATTTGTCTAAAAAGCTACTCCAGGGAGATAATTTTGAGTATATGTGTAGCAACCTTCTTCCTAACATCCTTTCTGCTGTCATCATTGGTACTAAATTACCAGTGTTCATAATGATGCCTGAAACACCAAGTGCTAATCAAATAACTCTGTCTGACATTTTGTCTAGTGTGGAAGGAGACAGGGTGCACGGTAGATAGATTCTCTGAGGTGTTCTGCAGATGGCAGTGTGATGGTTAATTTTATATGTTAACCTGACTGGACTATGGGGAGGGCGGACATTTGATCAAACTGGTTATGTCTATGAGGGTGTTCTGGATGAATATTTGAATTGACAGAGTAAAACAGACTGCCCTCCCTATTGTGGGTGGGCCCTATCTAGTCAGTTGAAGACCTGAATAGAACGTCAAGACTGACTCTCCCTGGAGGAAGAGGAAATGCCTTCTGCTTAATTGCCTCTAAGCTGGAACCTTGCTTTTTTCCCCCTGCCTTTGGACTTAAACTAAAATAGTGGCTCTTCCTGGGTCTTCAGCCTACTGGCCTTAGGACTGGAACTGAACTATCAACAACCCTGGTTCCCAGGCCTTTACACTCAGACTGGAACTACACAGTTGGTTCCCCTAGGACTCCAGCTTGCTAACTGCATGTCTTGGGACTTCTCGGCCTCTGTACTCAGGAAAGCCACATCCTTATAAATCTCTTCACCACTGCCCTGCCCCCCAGCATACCCTGCTGATTTTATTTCTTAGGAGAACCCTAATACAACAGGTGTTCATGACTATCTGGATTTCCTGGCCAGTGGCTGCATTCCCCTGCCAATCCCAATTCTGCAGCAAGCCACCTATTCATTTCCTTGATACCCATTCATAATGGTTCTCCACAGAATGTTCTACAACCTTAGTGATTAGATTGCCGCAACCTTCTGTTATCTAACCTCAGCCTCACCCATATTACTTTCAGCAAATCTTTGTTTTGCGCCCTGATTGGGCCCTTATGCAATTTGCTATAGTTGTTATACATGACAGAGCTCCTCCAGCCTCTAAGTTCTAGGCTCCCCTCCTCCTCTTATTTCTTAGTAGATGATCTGGTCACTTAACTCTTCTGAGAAGATCAAGGTTAACCCATCTACAGACTCATCCATGCACAATGTGGCCAGTGACCAACAGAAAAGTATTGTGAACCTGCCAGTTCTATTCATAAAAGTTGTTTTGGATCTCACATCCCTCTTGCCCTTGTTATATTCATGCTAGGCACAGTTCCAGAACCTGCCTGGCTTCTGACACTTTGAATTTGGCTGCAGAACATGCCTTCTGTGGGTTTGCACCTGGGTGCTGCCCAGGACACAGCCTATACTTGTCCTTTGGCATTCTCTGTTCTTGGCTGCCTCAGGAACTTACTCTGACCAAACCATTCTGGTTTTCAGGATCCCATCCCAGAATGGCCTCCTGGCAAAAGCAATGCATGGGGAAGTCTGTCATTTAGGCCAGAAATCCCTCAGTTTTTTATTATCCTGCCTTCTTCACTCCACTGTCTTTTTTTCCTTCCCTAGGGCCTCATGGAAAGTGCCACTTTTCCATTCCCAGGAAAACTCTTGCACTTATAAAACTGATTACATTATTTTCTATTTCCTCTGAGGCCACCAATAATAATATTTTATTAATTCATTCAATGAATTAATTTACTGGGATTATACTATGTGCTAGTCCAAGGATCAGTAAGCTACAGTTGCCTGTTTTCATTTCAATAAAGTCTTATATTTTATGTATTATCTATCTATTGTTTATGGCCACTTTCATGCTACAATGGCAGAGTAGAGTAGTTACAGCTGAAGATGACTGGCCTACAAGCCCTAAAATATTTACTATCTGGCCCTTCATACAAAAAGTTTTAAAACCTGTGCCAGGTCATAGAGACTCTGAGATGACTCAGACTTGATCCCCGTCCTAGAGATGTTCTGTCTGGAGGGTGGGGTGTGAAGGGCATGGAAGATAGGTCATAACAGGCAATTATAATAAAGCATGGGTGATACCACTTTGATAAAGGCAAACACAGAATATCAGAGCACATATAAGGGACACTTAACCCAGATGGTTCCAGAGGAGATGTCCTGGAGGAGATGGTAGGTGAGCTAAATTCCGAAGGATAAGTAGCAGTTAGGAAGGCAGGTAAGGTTATTTTTGCAGACAAAATAATAGATGCAAAAGCAGAGGCATAAGAAAAAGCTAGAGATATGTGTAAGACTACGAGTAGGTCATGGTAGTGTGTGTGTGTGTGTGTGTGTGTGTGTGTGTGTGTATAAAGATTGGATGATCAGTGATGAGATCAGTCAGCCAGGCAGATCATGATGGGATATGAATGTCTTAATAGAAACTTTTTATCTTTAAGGCAATGTGAAGTAGAGAAGAGAATAAGATAGTCCTGTCTATAGACTACTCCCAGATCTGTATGTGCTCATTTGACTTCTGCTTCTGACTCTGATGAAGTAAATGGCACTGCACTAGCCCTCTGGACGTAAATAACTATAAATGGGCAAAATATATTAAACACCAGTTTTCAAATGTTGGAAAACAGACCACAAAGGACTATGATCACTGACAGTAGGGAAACACAAGAGGTGAACCCACGTTTGCTTAGGCTTTCTGCCACAGACACTTTCTTGTTTATGGTGCGGGAAGGTAGAGTAGAACTGAGCATGATAAACTGTCTGAGCTGAGGAGGTAGAGGTAAGAATTTGGGGCAATTGAAATAGATAGGATTTATGGGCTAGAATGCCAGAGAGGAGGAAGCTGCACAGAGATGGAGCTTCAGAATATGCACGGAAGTCCCCTTAAATCTTTGACCAAACACTACGCTTCACATGTGCAGGGTGACACTTTACAAGGCCTGGCAGAGAACAGCCCCTGGGGAGCTAAGAGCTGAATAGAGATTCTAGAGGTCACACAATGCCAGAGATATAAAATGTCTACCCATCCATGTTAGAGAGACCGCTGAACACTCTGTACATTCAACTGAAACCCTAGAAAGGCTATAATTTAGTGGCAAAACTACATTAGCCCTAGAGTAAAGGCTACTCTAGACTTACCCCAACAAATCTTAGAAAACAGTCTGGGAAAGGAATCAAGCAGATCCATCAGTAAATTAACCATCTGTCATACTCTTTAAAGGAAGATAAAACACTCAACAACATAGTATTTACAATGTCCATCATGCAATAAAAAATTTCTAGACATGGCTGGGCATGGTGCTCAAGCCTATAATCCTAGCACTTTGGGAGGCCTAGGTGAGAGGATCACTTGAGCACAGGAGTTTGAGATCAACTTCAACATAGTGAGGCCTCATCTCTACAAAATTTTTTTTAAAACTAGCTGGGCATGGTGGTGCATGCCTGTAGTCACAGATACTCCAGAAGCTGAGGTGGGAGGATCACTGAGTCCAGGAGTTCAAGGTTGAAGGGAGCTATGATTGCCACTCATTCCAGCCTGGGTGACAGGAGGAGATCCTGTCTCAAAAAAAAAAAAAAAAAAATTACAAGAGCAGTGTAGAAGCAGGAAATGTAACCCAGAACCAGAAAAAAGCCCCACAATCAACAGCAGGAGTTCCCAAGATGATTGACATGTGGGATTAACATACAAGAACTTTAAAACAGCTATTATCAATATGTTCAAGGATTTAAAGAAAAAATGGACATAATGAGTGAACAGATAGGGAATTTTGGCAGAGAAATAAAAACTATTTTAAAAAGCTCCAATGAAAATTTCAGAAGTGAAAAATATAGTATCTGTGTTTGAACACAGCAAAGGAAAAGATCAGTGAACTAAAAGATAGGGCGATAAAAACAATTCAAAATGAAGCAGAGAGAAAAATGGGCTGAAAAAAATGAACTAGAGTACATATAATTGTGGAATAAAAACAAGTGGTTTAACATAGGGGTAATTGGAGTTCCAGAAGGAGAGAATAGATAGATTGAGTTAGAAAAATATTTGAAGAGACAGGCCAGGCACGGTGGCTCACACCTATAATCCCAGCACTTTGGGAGGCCGAGGTGGGTGGATCACAAGGTCAGGAGATCGAAACCATCCTGGCTAACACAGTGAAACCCTGTCTCTACTAAAAATACAAAAAAGTAGCTGGGTGTGGTGGTGGGCACCTGTAGTCCCAGTTACTTGGGAGGCTGAGGCAGGAGAATGGTGTGAACCCAAGAGGTGGAGCTTGCAGTGAGCCAAGATCGTACCACTGCACTCCAGCCTGGCCAACAGAGGGAGACCCCATCTCAAAAAAAAAAAAAAAAAGAAAAGAAAGAAAAATATGTGAAGAGACAATGCCTGAAATTCTCCCAAATACCAACCTATAGATCCAAGAAGATCAACAAACCCCAAACAGAATAAAAACAAAGAGAATGATGCCTAAGCACATCATAATCTAATAACGAGAGAAAAAGAGAAAGTCTTCAAAGCAGCCAAAAGCAATAAAAGACACAACAAGGGAAGCAAAGAATGATGACTTGCTTCAAAAACAAGGCAAAGTAGAAGACAATGAAATGACAATTTTAAAACTTTTAAAAAAATAAAAACTGTCATCCTAGAATTCTGTCTTGCAAAGATATCCTTCAAAAATGAGGGTAAAAATATTTTTTTAAATAAATGAAAGCTGTGTGAATTTATTATTAGCACATCTGCAGTATATGAAATATTAAAGGAAATTCTTTAGGCTGAAGGAAAATGAAAACAGATGGAAATACAGATCTACATGAAGGAATAAAGAGTGCTGGAAATGGGAAATATGTGGATAAGGTGCACCTTTAATCTCTTCACTGAAGAGCTTCTGCCTTTAAGTAAAGAGGTTCAAGTTTTCTCATTCTGGGTGAAAAAAAAATCTTCCATCAATGCTTTGTTCTCACAAAAGCCCATCTTTTGCCTTTCCTGCACCTCCAGGCTTTTCAGGAAGGTCAGTCTGAACCCACTGCTTCCATTTCCTCTCCTTGAATTGTCTCCCTTGCAATCGGAACGTGAGCTTATTTTCTCCACCAGGTCTTTAAAACTGATGTTTGCTCCCCTCTATTCCCACATTTGAACAATTGCTGGGGGCATTCAGAGGAAAATTACTCTCTATCTTCATTTCCCATTTAAAAATAAAAGTATGCTTTGAATTCAGTAATGTTCACCCCTTTTAATGTAAAGTCTAGCAAGTTTTGACAAATGCAGGCAACTATATAGTAACTACTATAATCAAGATAATGAATTACCCACCCACATTCCCATGTAACAACCCCACCACCACTCCCAGCCCTTGGCAACCTCTGTTTTGTTTTCTGTCCCTATAGTTTTAAGTTTTCCAAGATGTAAGTGGTCTCCCACAGTATGTAGCCTTTTGAGTCTGAATTCTTAGCATTATGCATTCGAGATTTATCCATGTTGTTGTATGCGTCAGTCTCTCCTTCTTTTCAATTATCTTGAAAGAAGAAAAGTACTTCCTACTGGCTTAAGGATATCATCACATTCCTGTTTTCACCATATACTCACTGTGCAATCTTAAACAAGCTATGTAAATTCTCTAAGATCTAGTTTTCTTATCTGTGAAATAGAAATAATAGTACCTGTCTTCTAGGGTTGTGATGTAGTTACAGAAGGAAATCTGTATACAGCACTTAGCACAGTTCCTGGCACACAAGAAAACATTCAATAATGGTTATTTTAAATATTAGTATTTTATTTCTCTAGGAAAGACAGAAATTGGTAGCAAACCAGGACAAGCACAGGACCTGCCCATTAGGGTAGGACAAGGTCTTAGAGGACAGCAAGCATTTTAAAGTGAAGTGGTCAGTTCAGGTCACAGTCAGCACTGGGGGTGCAGAGGCCCCTTGGGAGGGTGGGCAAGTGGTGGGAAAATAGTGGCAGAATGAGTCAGGCACACAGACAGAAGTTCCCAGAAGCAGGCCGTAAGGCTGCTGACATAAGCTGGGGGCTACTGCTCCAGCTCCAGCCTCTGAACTTAAGGGTGGGGAACTGACAAGAAGCTGAAAAAGGAGTGAGGGCTAAAGCAACATCTCTGTTTGGAGACTCGAAGGTATATGGGCATGGCCATCTTGAGCATAGAGATAGTTTAGAGCCCCAGAGAGTAGCCTCAAGGGACCCAGGGCCTGAATCAGGGCTGAAGGCTCTTTAAGTACTTCCTACCTCACATAAATATTACCCTGGGAACTGGGAAATAAGAATCATTAACATGTAGTGAGACTTTACTATATGCTTACATATTGTTATTTAATCATGGAAATAAACTTATTTTACAAATTAGCAAATTAAAGCATAGATAGATTAAATGATGTACCCAGGACTACCCATCTAGTATATGGCAGAGCCAGGATTAGGATCCAGACTGACTCTCTCAAGAGTGGTACTGTCCAGTTGAACTTTCCATGAAGATGGAAGTATACTATACTTCACTGTCCAATATGGTAGCCACTTCTCATATGTGGCTACTGAGCACTTAAATGTGGTCAGTGTGACTGAGGAGATAAATTTTAAATTTTATTTAATTTCAAAAAACTAATTTAAATCTAATCAATTTTAATGTATCGAGTGGCTACCCTACTGGACAGTACAGCTCTAGAATTGGGCATATGTTTGTGTACTGCTAAATATAAGAACCAATTGTGCAGGTAGTCCTTTCTGGCACAAGGGGATGGGAGAGGAAAGATTCCACTGATGACTGGGGTCTCTCACAATTGTGGATCACATGTGGCAAGTAGACAGTTTGCAGGAGGAGTCTGCACTTGAACTAAGACTTGGCCTGTGGCAGCTACAATTGGTGCCCTGCATCACACTCTCTATCCACCTCCGATTTCAGCCACAACTATGGCAGGCAGGGGTGAGCACTTGCTAATGCTGTCAGTGAGTGTCCACCTCAAGGGCCTCTTCCTGTTTACTAACTCGTGGCCTTCTCTGAAGCTTTGAGAGTCCATTTGGCCAGCAAGCAAGTGCCTGGGAGTATGGGGAAGTTCATGCTACTGCAGACAACCCTTGGTCTATGGGGGGTGGGTGCTAGTAGAAAATTCTGGAAAGTGGACAATTCTGGACACAATCTTTATACCTTTCAGAGGTACACTGATGCCAGTGACCTGAATAATGCACTCTTACCTTGACCCTTCCTCCTCCCTTGTCACTCTCCCTATTCCTTCACTTCTGCTTCCTCTATTACCTTCTATACAAAGTACCTGCAGTCCTTGCCTCAGATTCTGCTTTCAGGAGAACCCAAATTGAGAAATGGCTTGTCCAACTAAGATCATGTGTCTGGGCCCAGAGATCCATAAAATAATTGTGGGGATTAGAAAAGAGGCAGTTAGGGATGCTCCTGTTTCCACAAGCAGAATATAGGTAATCCTCTACCACTCCTCTATCCAAAGCTAGGGATGTTGTCTTCATTGTCATTGTCTCATCATCAATATCATTATCATCACAATCACTACCATTTATTATTGAGCATGTTCCCTGCATCATGTCCTGTACAGGTGTCAGCTAATATCCTTCCATTCTCACAGTTGTCTTACTAGGAAGGTCAGTTACCATCCCCATGTTATGGTGAGGCAACTGAGTTGCAAGTAGGTGGCAGGGCTGAGATTTGCACTGACCTGCCAAACTTAAGGCCTTGCCCTTTCTACTCCACTGGGCATCCACAGCCTGAGCCAAGTTCAGATTTAGTCAGAAGGTCATTCTGATGTCACCCATGCCTGTCACCAGAATTAGTTCTTGGGGTGGAGATAATGGGGAGACATAGGATAGGACTTATCCAGTGTCCTTGATAGCATTGGGGTGTTCATAGACTTCATCCTTCTTTGAACTCAGCCTTCCCAGCCCAATCTTTCTGAACTTCTGACTCCTGATTTATTTGGATATCTATAAATAAAGCCTAGCTAATCACCTGATTCTCATCCCAGACACAAAGAACATAATTTCAGGGTACCCCCAAACTCTCATTCCCATTGGTACAATAAAGGCTGGTTGATGGTTTATTATGCATTGACAAGTAACACTGCAATTATATATCTAGAAAGAATATTATTTAAAGGTGTCCTTCCAAGCTGACTTTTCTACATAAACACTGTTAAATATGGGAGAGACACTGTATTCCTGGACAACTTCCAAATGTTTAATACTCCATTAACACTTGAGTTTGAAGCCCCAGGGAAGGAACTGTAGCACTATGGATGATAAATTCTAGCAATGTTTACCTAATTTTAAAAATCTAGAAGCTTGTATTTAAAAAGCTTAGCAGGAGCAGTAAACAACTTTGCTTTGTTTTTTAGAGTATAACAAAAAGAATGGACATCTCCCACCCCCATTAGTTCATTTTTGTCAGATTTGAATCTTAATTCTGATGGCTAAGCCCTGTAAATAAGTAAGCCAATGGTCTTCTGTATTTGAAAAGTTTTTAAGCAGAAGAGAAGAGGTAGTGAGAAATAGGAATTACTGAGCATCTGCCTGTACCAGATGTTTTGTTATGCATTGTCTAACTTTCTTCTCAATGCTATTTCATTGATGAGGAAACAGGCTCAGAGAGGATCTATAATGTGACAGTGGACACACTGCCAGGGAGTGGTTGGACCATGACATGGCTCATGACTAGTTTGTCATTGGGAAGGCTTTTTGTTCTGTCAGTAAGAAATAAACTAGAGGATCTGGGGGAAGTTTGTTAAGCCAATAATAGAAGCAAAGTCTATTTAACTAAGTCTATATATAGGACAAAAGAGGGGTCAGCCTAGGTAGAAAAAAATGCATCTCAAAATTGAAGGTAAAAGTGAAGATGGAAGCCCAATCTCTTTCATTGCCATAGATGTAGAAACCCCCAAATATTAGCAAACTCTATATCCAGTTAATTAGAAAAAGTATTCTATATAATAACAATGTAGGGTTTATTCCAAGAATACAAAGGTAGTCTAACATTCAAAATTTAATCAATACAATTCATCACATTAACAGAAAAAATTACGTGAATATGTTCATAGACCACAGAAAAAGTATCTGATTATATTTGATACACATTCAAAATAAGAAAACATTTCAGCAAACTAATAATAGAAGGAAACTTTCCTAATGTGATAAAAATATTTACAAAAAAGCCATAGCAATAATCTTACTTAATGACGGATATTAAAAGCTTTCCCCACAAGACTGGGAACAAGTCAAGAATGCTCATTATTACCACTTCTATTTAACATCATATTAGAAGTAACAGCCAGTGCAATAAGGCAAGAAGGGAAAAGAGAAGCTATAAAAACTAGAAGGGAATTATTGGCATAACTTATTGTGTATGTAAATTCCAAAATAATCTATATACAAAGTAATAGAAGCAATAAGTGAATTTAGCAAAGTCTCTGAAAATTAATTCAAAATACAAAAGTCAATTTAATTCCTATACACCAGGGACAAACAACTGGAAAATGAAATTTTAAAAAGTTATTATTCACAATAGCATAAAACATATAATACCCAGGAATAAATCTCATGAAAAAGTGAACAAGACCTCTTCTCTACAGAAAGCTATAAAACATTATTGACAGAACTTAGAGTAAAACTAAATAAATGGAATGATATGGTCATTGATGGAAAGATTTAATAATGTAAAGTTGTCAAATCTCCCCACGTTTTTCTGTGAGTTCAAAAACAGTCTCAGTAACAGGTTTTTTAAAAAATATAAATTGATCACGATTCTAACATTTATGCAGAATGCAAAAGACCAAGAATAGCCAAATAATCTTGAAGAAGAAAAAATTGGAGAACAGTCCCAGATATCAAAGCTTTTTATAAAGGAATCATAATAAAGACAGTGTATTATTGGCAGGGCAGACAAACAGCAATGGAACAGAATAACAGAAGAGTCCTGAAATAGACCCACAGATATAAGGTCACTTGATATATGACAAAGGTAATGCTGTAATAAAGTGGGAAAAAGATGGGCATTTCAATCAATGGTCCTGTAGAAAAAAATTCAGAAAGACTATTGACTCCTACCTCATACCATACACAAATTCAATTATAGATCAGTTCAATATCTAGATATGAAAGGTAAAAACTATGAAGCTTTAGAAGGAAATACAAGAGAACAACTTCACGACTTTGAGGTAGGCAAAAACTTCTTAAATGGGGCACAAAAGGTGCTAATCATGAACAAAAACAGATAATGTGGACCACATTTAAATTAAATCCTCTATTTACCAAAAGATTAGAAAAGTAAAAAGGCAAGCCATAGAATGGGAGAAGATGTTTGCAATACATATAATTGACAAAGGACTTTTATCTTGACTATATAAAAAATTACTACAAGTCAGTAAGAAAAAGGCAGAGAATATAAGAGAAAAAGAAAAAATGATCAAAACATCTGAACAAATACTTCAGGTTATCCAAGTGGTCAATGACAACACACTAGGCAAAATTCAAAGAAGTGCAAATCAAAATCTCAATTTGATATCACTACTACATTCAGTAGTTAAAGTGGAAAAACAAAACAAAACCATATCAACAATATCAAGTATGGGCGAGGATGTAGATTAATTAGATCTCTTTTGGTGTGGAAAATTGTTTAGCTGTATTTATTAAAGCTAAGCCACTTGTGTTACAACTCAGCAATTCCATATCTAGTATCCAACCAACAGACAGGCACATGTATACTTATTAAAAGACATATACATGAATGGATATAGCAGCATTGTTCATTATAGCCCCAAACTGTAAACTACCCAACTGTTCATTCATAACAGGATAAATGAAAAGTGATAGATTCATGCAATGGAATATTATACAGCTATGAGAGAGAACATACACCAAAATAATATGCAACCATGTGGATGAATCTCACCAACTATAAAGTTAACTATAAACTATAAACAAAAGAAGCCAGAAACAAAAGAGTACATATTGTAAAATTTCCTTTTTAAAAAGTTTTAAAACAGGCCAAATTAATCTATGATAGAAGTCGAGATGGTTGCCTTCTGCAGGCAGTAGTGACTGGACGGGGACAAAACAGAGGCTTCTGAAGCCCTAGTCATTTTAAGATTTTTGTGCTGGTGAAATGAATGTGTTCACATGAATGTGAAGCTCTGAGTTATAGACTTACAATTTACCCACTTTTCTGTGTGTATGTTATGTTTCAATAAAAAGTTCCCTTTCAATAAAGAGAAACTAACCAAGTGATGGCAGAAGCAGAGTTACTTTTCTTGCCTTGTCTCTCCAGGCTCACTCTGGCCTACCCTATGCTTGAGCTGCGTTGGATGAAAACCGAAAGTTTGATCCACCTCCTAATGGGGGTGGTAACAGGGAAATGACAGTGATGATCAGTGAGCCTGTAAGAGGTAAAGGTGGGAGGACACATGTTACCCCAGAACATTTTACAGATCGGAGGTCAGGAGCTCTGGGCCAGGAGTGCCTGCCTGGAGCCATTAACCAGGAGTTGCAACGCTGTCATTTTTAGTCTGGGATTTGACCTGTCAGAGAGGCAGCCTGGTAAAGAGAGAGTTTGGTCCACCTTTCTTTAACAAAAATTCACCGTCACGTGTTGTGCTCTAAATCCTACATATGGTCGCGGGGATTCAGAGAGAAACCAGAAAAGGGTCCTGCCCTTGAGGGTCTCTCAGCATATTAGGGGATTAAATGTGAGGACAGGCAATTACAGTGCAGTGTGGATAAAGTGTCGTGATAGGATAGCCACAAAGCAGAAATGAGGAGGGCCACCGATACAGACTGGGGAATTGGAAATGGCTTTCTGAGGCAGTGGGGTTAATGCAGAGAATGAAAGGGTGGCAAGCAAACAGTCAGGTGAAGAAATGGAGGCTGGATGGAGGGTGGCAATCGCAGGAAACAGCCTGTGCAAAGGCCTGGAGATCAGAATGAGCAGGCCGCTCTCCAGGAACCTGGACGGACATGAAGCCAAGAGTATGATGAGCAGAGGGCATGAGATTAAGCTGGAACAGGTCAAGTTCCAGTGAACTGAGTGAGATGTGTCAAACAATCTGTATTTTAACACAGGGTGATGTAATTAAATCCTGGATCTGCTCCTTTTGAACTCTGTGACCTTGGGAAAGTTCCTTCTGCTTTGGCAGCATCAGAACTTTATTTGTTTTGCCTTGAATATTAGCTTCCCTCTAATACTTTTAAAAGTACATAAGGACTAAAAATCAAAACAGTTGAACTCATAGACATAGGGTTGAAGGATGGTTACCAGAGGCTGGGAAGGATAGTAGGGGGATAGAAGGGAAGTGGGAATGGTTAGTGGGTACAAAAAAATTAGAAAGAATTAATAAGATCTAGTATTTAATAGCACAATAGGGTGACTATGGTCAACAATTGTATATTTAAAAATATTTAATAACTTAAAAAGTCTAATTGGATTGTTTGTAACTCAAAGGATAAATGCTTGAGGGGATGGGTACACCATTCCCCATGAAGTACTTATTTCACATTGCATGCCTGTATCAAATCATCTCATGTACCCCATACACATATAAACCAACTCTGTACTCAGAAACATTTAAATAAAAATTTTAAAAAGTACATAGGAGGTGACTTGCTTTCCAAAGACCTGCACATAGTAGATGCACTCAGGAAATCTGGTTGATTGATGAGTGTCTAGGGCTAAGAAGCTAAGGAGAACATCCTCTTAGCCTTATTGAAGAACACAAAAGCAGGCTCATACCCACGCCCACCATCATCACATCCTCGCATCTGAGAACACTGCAAAGGCAATAATCAGAATGAAAAATTCCCCTTTCCAAGTTTCTGAAACCTGCAGCCCATGGTGGTGGCTGGTGCTTGGTTTGTCCCTGGAGCTCTGGTGAAACGGAAGACTCCTGTTTAAGCAATTCCAGGCAGGAGAGGTCTGTTTTCTCCTGATGGAGAGGGATTGTTTATGATTACAGGGTTATTTCCTTAGTGCTTTTTTGAGTTTCTTAGAGATTAAATTATTGCAGTAAGGGGGCAGCAGGAATTCCTTTGGCTTTATAAGGTCTGGCTTCCTAGTTCTCCCTTGCAGGAAAATAAAGGATTTGCATAACTTATTCATTGCTTGAACAAATTTCAAGGGTGCTGTCAGAATCAAGACCAGACCAGGCAGCTGAGCTTAAAGACTAGACAGAAAGATCAGTATTGGGATGAGCAGACAGGCCAGAAAGCCCCTGGTGTTAGGCAAGATCAGGGATTAGGAGCAGATGGTGATAGAGAGACACTGGGCATCAGGCAGGTCTGGCAGCAATAAAAGGCAGAATTCTAGTGCTTGGAAGAATTAGAAGGAGCAAGGAAGGGACTTCATCCCCGGAAGGCCAAAGCCAGGACTCCTACATGGGTCTTGCTGGGGAAAAAGGCCATTTTATAAAGGACAAAGTCAGCTGGATAGTAGGCAGTCCCTAACTATCTATGGAATTGACACATGCATGAAAATTAAGACCCAGTTATGAGAACTGGGGTCCAAGGTAATAAATAGATCATGAAAAAGGGTTAGAATAATAGCTACCAAGTATATAACTCTGAATATATGCTAGGCACTGTTCTGAGAGCGTCACATAAATTAATTAACTTCATCCTCACATTAGTCCTATGAAGTTAGTATTATTATTATCCCTATTTAATATATGAGAAAACCAAGGCACAGAGGGGTTAAATGTCTTACCTAGACTCTTGCAGGCAGTAAGTGGTGAAGGCAGGATTTATTCTGACTGCAGAGTCTATGTGCTTAATAAAGCTTTAGATGTAATGGCCTTGTTAGAACTGGTACAATGCTGGGTTGCTACACTCTTGTGCAATTCTTCCAAATAAGGAAACTCACTGCTTTAGAACCTAGGTCTGGACTGAGTCTGAAGGGTCTTCAGCAGCCTCACTTTTCAGGAGTTCTTTTGCCTTTAAGCACTATTTGTTATGGATTATTTTCCAAGCACATAATCTCTAGCTGCTGTGTTTAAGACATTGGTCAATGTAAGGTTTTGGTCTGCCAGCTTTTTTCTTTTCCTTTTTTTTTTTCCTGCAAATTTTGACCTAGGAGCCACCAGGATAAGGAACTGTTTTCTTGCCTCTGCCAATAGAAATATCTGACTGACAGCCTTTCAGGTTCTTGGTGTCCCTGCACAAAATGTGGTATGAGCCACTTTTCAAGTGTTGAGTGTTCAGAACTCAAGTTAACATCACAGTTCTATTGACTCGTTTCTGTGCTCCTTGATCAATTTGTCACTTTAAAATTCCACGTCACTTTGTCAAGCAAAATAAGCATCTCAAAACAGAGTTAAGATGTTACTCTAATCAGTATAGCCTAAGTAAGTACTAATGAAGAATAAGACCCACGTAAGTTGAGCTTAAGAAGCATTTTACTGCTTTATTTTCAAAGTGAAACCCAAGAATCCTTGCAAATTGGATGTTTGGCAGGAATGAAGTGGCTGGCACAAAACATGCAGCAATTCCAGTCATGATCATGAATAGTCAGCCTTATTTGGCATAAACAATTCTTCAGGGTATATTTTCAACTCATTGTTTGGAAAACTTAAGCATATAAATGCTGTTAGCTTCAGCAGAGTTTTGTGTGTACAATTCTGAGTAATCTTATTAGATTGTTAGTACATACATATTCCTCCTATGATCATTTCAAGTAACTGAAATATTCTCTTAAAAGTGAAGACTTCTTGCAGCAAGTTCATTGAGTAACATGTATTCAGCACTAACTCTCTATCAGATATGGTGCTGGAGCTGGGAATACAGTAATGGTCCCAACCAACTCTAATGTCTTTCTTGAGAGTCTTCCATAAAATCATAGAATGCAGGGAAAAAGCAAAGAGGACACAGAAAATGAAAGGTAAGGAAAAGGATGTGTTCATCATATAGAGAGTTTGTCCAGTGTTTTTTCTAATATATGTGGTATCTTGAAGATACTAATTATGATTGCTGCCCCAGGGTTGAGGGTAATATGATTTTTCCAGCCCTTATAGATTAAAGGAAGCATGATGCATTTAACTGATACAGATTTTAAAGAAGGTTTAGAGTCTGTCTTTTATGACATTTCCTTGATATTATTACAAGAGATGGAGTGAACCCCAGAATCCCAGTTCATCTATCCATTCTGTTATCCGTCATTCATTCGATACTTCCAGCTGTCTATTTTGTTTTGCATAGGCTGGGAGATAGTGAGGCAGTCATGAACAAAACATAGTCTCTGCTCTCAGGGAAGCAATAGCCTAGGGCAAGTGTGATAGTGAGTATTAGATGTCAACTTGACTGGATTGAAGAATGCCTAGATGGCTGATAAAATATTGTTTCTGGATGTGTCTGTGAGGGTGTTGCCAGAGGAAACTGATATTTGAGTCAGTGCACTGGGAGAGGAAGACCCGTCCTCTCCTCCTGCCCTTGGACATTAGACCTCAGGTTCTTCAGTCTTTGGGCTCTGCAACTTGCACCAGTGGCCTTCCAGGGGCTCTTGGGCCTTTGACCTCAGACTGAGGGCTGCACTATCAGATTCCCTGGTTTTGAGGGTTTTAGACTTGAACTGAGCTAGGCTACCAGCTTCTCTCTTTTCCCAGTTTGCAGGCAGCCTATCATAGGACATCATCTTGTAATTGTACAAGCTAATTCTCCCCAATAAACTCCCTTTTATATACATATATCCTATTGGTTTTGTCCCTCTGGAGAACTCTAACACAGATTTTGGTACTAGGAGTAGGGTATAGAATGTATAGTCCAACAGGCAATTGTTTAATTGATGTGCAACTGACACAGTACAGGTAGCATAGCAATTACTCAATAATTCTTATAAAGGAAGAGATAAAATAAGAGCTTATGGGTTTTTGGTTCCATAAGGAGATGGGGTGGTTATGGTATTAGAGACTCAAAAAGGGGAACTGCAATTCACTTCTCAGTAACTGGGAACTTCCTCTTCTTCTCTCCTGGACTGGGGGATGTCAGGTGTTAGAAGGCTTTAGTCTTCTTCCCTCGATGGCCAGTAAGATGACTGATAGAACTGGCCTGGCATGAAGGAGTATCTGCTTTGTTGTTAGTCTTTCATAGCAGAACAGTTTCAGTCAGAAAGGAATCCATCTCATGTGACTATTTCAGTGGAAGAGAGATTAATAATTTTGTCAGTTAGGATCTGTGCGTGATGTAGGAGTAGGCAGGATGCTGATGGAGCCCAGAGGAAGAGGTAACTCTTTCCTGTCTTTGAGATGGAAAACATGCTGTCCTTCCTGTCCACAGAGAAGAAAAAAGTTTTCCTCCTTTATTCTCAGAATAAAGGCGTCAGTTTCTACCCTTCTAAATCCCTTCCAGGTTTCTTGAGTGTCTACCACATACCATTTTGCTAGTCACTGGGTAGAATGAAATGAACAAAGGGTAGTTACAGTGCCTGGAACTTATCCTTTATTGGGGGAAGCCAGTTAATTTAATTAAACAAATAATTACAGAGCAGTCTGATTTGGACCTATATGGACATGTCATAAGGCATAGAAACATAAAAATATTAACAAAGACATATAAAAATATTTAAAAATATTAGTAAAGTCACTCTGTGCACAAAATGTGTAAAACAATGCTCTCTTTCCCCAAATTAAAAAATTGTAAGAATCATAATTTCAAAGCTGGTGACTGAATGAATTTTAAGCTGTGCTTATGTTATTGGTGCACAGCTGTACCACTTTATAGCTGGTTTAAAAATGCAGTCTTAATCCTTTTTCAGGATTAATCTTGAATTCTGTAAGCTTTAAATTATATGGAATATCCTGAAGAACATAACCCTAGGGAAACCTGGAGCAGCTATACTAAACAATAAATAGAACTTGGTGCTATATCCATCGTGGTATGCACCTGTAGTCCCAGCTTCTTAGGAGACTGAGGCAGGAGGATCGATTGAGACCAGGAGTTCAAGTGCAGAATGATAAACAGAACAATAAATAGTTGGAAGGGTACAAAGGGTTGTAAAGAGTGCTTAAGAACTAGAACCAGTCCAGTGTGGGGAATCAGGGAGTGCTTCCTTGAAGAAGTGATGATTTAGGCTGAAATATGAAGACCAAGTAAGACCGGGCTAGGCAGAGAGAGAAGGAGCTGCCCAGGACTCAGTTCAACAATTAAGTGGTTTCTTTACCTTCTTTCGGCTTTGCTTCTTCTTTAAGTGCTTGTTGCTCAGCCCCTAGGATACACAGAGACAGATCCCACCTAATAATTGCTTATCTGCTTCTGGAGGTTGGGTGGTGGGCAAAGAGGGGAAGAGAAATCAAGTAAAACTGATCTTGGCCCACAGAAATCACAGAACACATAAATTCCAAACTCCACTGACTTCTCTTATTTACAAAAAAAAAGGTCATCAAATACTAACTTAAAATTAGCTGATTAGTTCCCTGTGTTTGTCTGTTCGACTGCTGAAATGGATATATTTTATTTGTTATTAAATTCCTTTCTGATAGGGGAAAAAGTCATAAATGAAAACTCTATCTCCTCATTGCTGGTTAGGCCTTGTAGTATAAGATCTTTTATAAAGTATCTGTCAATTGTAAACTTGGGGCCATTTACTTCCAGTGATATTTGTGAAGTTAGGGGTAATAACATATACCTGGAACTTGGCCCTCTCTCCACTTGGGACATGGAAGAAATTCAGGAGTCAGGTTGGAATCTCAGCAAATTCTCATCAGGTGATGGAAGCCTATCAGCTGAGAAGACTTATCCAAGATACCAGCATGAGATCAGAGCTAATTCCTTATTTAGAGGTTGAGAATTTGGGTGGGTAGCAGGACAAGGCTAGAAATAAGCACATTACAGCCATAGCTAACACAGTCCTTGATGTTGGTCTTGTTCTGAGCTAAGAACCATTTATACATTGTCTCATTTTAAAATAATAATGACTAACACTTTGTGAGCTTTCATCATATTCCAAGCCTATTCTAAGAATATTAACTCATCCAACTCTACAACAATACAATGATGTAGACTGTGATTTTACTGAGAGGAGATCGGAGGTCAGATAAGTTAGTCAGTGTCTTTTGCAAGGTGCTACAGCTAGTAAATGGTGGAAATTAGCTTTGAACCTAGGTCATCTTTAAAACTGCTTCATGAGATAGGTGCTTTGATTATCCCTGCTTTACAGATGAGAAAACTGAGGCACAGACACGTTAAGTAACTTCCATAAGGCCCTCTAGTAAGTCTCAGATTCAACACTCCTGGATGGATCTGACTCATGATAGTCCACTATTGTTCAGACTATATACAATATGTATTGCCTCAGTGGAGTGCTGACCATTGGCTATTCTTTTCTTGGGAGCTGCGAGGTTCAAAAGAAACCTAGATTACAGTTTCTCTCACTTTAGAAAGGCTTTCTTTCCACTCTCACATTACTCTGATCTGGTTTGGGGATTCAGTATTTCAACAAGAACTTGCTCTCTCTCACCTTCCTATTTTAGTTTACTTCTTAGGCTTTTAGCTTCCACATTAAAAGCTAGCCCTCTTTCATTTTTTTTTTTTTTTTTTTCTGATGAACTTGCCTTCAGAATACAGATCAAATTTTAAGAGAGAAGCAGAATTAGCCCAGGAGCTGGGTGGCCGGCCACTCAAGTCTGAATGCAAGAAATGTTTACCAAAAAATTCAGTCAACGGACCAAAGATGGAACCAGAAACTTGAAAAGCAAAGCGAAGGAATACACGTCCGCTGGAGTAGGGACAGCCGGACAGATGTACAGATCTCTTCAAAGGTTGCTTAGGGACCCAATAAACCTGAAAAGACTGTGCCTTGAATGTCAATGTGTGTGGGCGGATAAAGGAACATTATTTCTCCTCTTCCTCTTGGTTTTCCCAGGGTGTGCACAACAAAGCAAATGCAATTTACATTCAATGACTGAAAGCCACTCACATCTGTAAACACTAACTGTCCCAGCCAGCAAAACCCTCCAGAAAGCCTCTTAGCCCCATTTCAAGGAGCCAGATGTAAAAGGAAAGCCTTCTGCTTTTCATTGTTCTTTCCACTTGAGCTGCAAGACCCTGGGAGGCTCAATGTTCAGGAAAAACCTGGTACATTTTGCTCTTAAATTGAGGCAAGCTTATAATGTTAGAGAGAGTTTAATTAAACTCTTGCTGGTGGTTGTGAAAAAGTTTTGCTTCCTCCCAAGCGTTTCTTCATGTGTTCCCTGCAGGCAGCGCACACTTTTTCCTTCCAGTGGAAGGCCATTAGGACCATATGAATATGCACAGACTCAGGAAGGTTCCAAGATGGTCTGGGGGCATTTGACTCATAACTTTCAATTTAATCAATCAACTCAGTGGTATAATAAAGGGATTACAACTATCCTACTCCTTGATCACAGGTGATCAGCTTTACTGCAGGGCTACCTGTACTAATCCTTTTCACTAAAAATAAGGCAGGGCTGCCTATGCTGTCATTTCCTATACCCTTTGTCCTCTTCTGTGTTCTTTCACTCTGAATTTAACTGAGTCTAGGAAAAAGCTGCAAATATTTTTTTGGACTCATGCTTCACTTTAACCCCAAACAGTAGAGTTTTTGCAAATTGGGAGGGATGTATACTAGGACTGTAGTGGCTGGCAGAGACCTTTGCAGAAACTCCACTTGTGATTATAAATAGTTGGCCCTTCTTGGCATAAACAATTCTTGAGGGCATATTTTTCAACTCGTTGTTTGGAAAACTTAAGTACATAAATGCCATTAGCTTTAGCAGAATTTTGTGTGCAAATTCCTGGGTGATCATACATAAAGCTGTTAATGGACTTTGATATTCCCCCTCCTATAATTTCATAAGGCTGTTTGGTGTTTATAATATTTTCCTACAAAGGGAAAATTAAGTCTTTATTATTAAAGTATGCATTTCTTGGAATCACAACACAGGAACTGGCAAATAGGTTTGAAGGAAATAGTAAATGAAAAATGCATGGGTTGGCATCATGCTTAAATGTTAATCACATCAATTTTGCTAGGAGACTGGTAGCATTAGAGCTTACATAATAATTGATCCATGACTTGCCAATGAATCCAGTCTTTCTTCCCTCTCAGATCAGTTCAAAACAGGTGACTATTTAAGCTACATAAATAAGATGCAGGAAGCATGTGCTCTTTAAGCTGCCAACTAGCAGGAGTAAATGGCAAGCAAGTTATCAATAAATTAACTTATCCCTCTCATTGGTAATGGGACTTTACCTTGATAGACATAAGGAAAGTAATATTTAATGTAATATATAATTCTGAATGGTCAATCCAATACAGGTATGTGTTACTTAGGACATGATGTGTTCAAGAAATACAGTTTTTGGACCTCCAGGAGGAAGTCAGAGTGAGAGCCTATGAACCTTCCAATTTCAAGGTCTATTTAAATGTAATTAAAACAGTCTGAACCAAAGGTTTCAGAAACAGCAGCCATATCATCATAAGAAACTCAAGGAAGAATGAGTAAAGGGGAATAAATGACTGGAACCATTGAAAATGTTTGTCAGGTATGACAGAAGAAAGATGAATTAAGAACCTGGGTGCAGGATGGGGTGGGGATGGGAAGTATGAAATCAGTATACCATTCATACTTGAAATGAAACAAGAATCAAAACAGGATTTAGAAAATAGTTGTAACCTATTTCTTAAATGTTGAAGAAAGACATTATAACTATTTCAGAAGAGCTCATTACAGCAGGAAGGGGCAGGAAGGAGTAAACAATGGTAGTGCAGGTAAAATGTAGAATTGGATGCTACAGGTAACTAACAGAGAAAGAGAAAATGAACTAGGAAAAAAATATGCCAAGCATGAAAAGAGATATACAAATATACAAAAGAACATCTGGAGAATGGAGTGCTCTGGTAGAGATAGGAGCTCCTAAAGAAAGAGAAGGAACGAACTGAACACATTGCTTGCATGAAATAGATGCTTTGAATAGATTTATGGAATGAATGAGCAAAGAATAAAACACTGAAGATTAGAAAAAGAAAAGATCCACTAGAAGAAAAATGTAACCATTAATAAAAAAGTTGAAGGTACAAATAGAGCCCTATTTAAGATCCATTAAAAGTAACTGAAATCAACATTTATCATCAAATATTTTAATTACCAAAGGAAAAGAAAGCATTCTGCAAGGAGCTATGTTACATATTTCATGTAAAAAATATAGTCATAAGTAGATAAGGACTTCACTGTAAGGAAAAACCATGTACACACCATAGAGTAAAAAAGCTGTATAATTTCTGTCTTTATACAGTCAAGTTTTTATCCAAATGCAAAGATGTTCATGAATTTTCAGTCTGAAGAAATTTGGTCACCCACTAATGGATCAGCACTGACTTCAAAAGTTACTTCAAAAAGAAATCTGATCTTAAAAGATAGACATGAAAAAAAGATGATGCTATTAAAAATAGTATGAAATCCTGAATTAGTATGTATCTATTGAAGAGATAAGTAAACAAAAACAATAGAAAGACTTGTTTGTGATAGGAGTTGGGCATTAGGAAAATTGTTAGAATAAAAATAGATTAAAATAAATAAACTGAGTAACAAGTTAAATCAATGAAAAATGGAAGCAGTAATAGAGTAGGGCAACACAAAAAACACACAAAAATTTCCCACAAAAGAGAATCAAAGATACTATTTTGATAATGAAATCTTTGTGGTTTATCTTAAATTGACAGCTAATCAAATTAAAAAGAAGACAGTTGCTAAAGGAAATTAAAATAAGCAAAACCCAAACCAAACAAATTAATTGTGTATACAATACCAAATAACATCTAGGGGAAAAAAAACCAAATTAACTATAAAAATTGAGAGATAAAAAGTAAAATGAAAGAACAAAAACCTAAGAGGACTAGGGTTAAAATAAGTGTAAGCTCAAACAACTTGGGGGAAGTAAAACAAAATAAAACACAAAAACAAAAAGAATGCTTCCAACTGGAATAATGCAATAATTTACTGGGAAATCTTTAAAAAGGCTTAGAAAAAGGCTAAAATTACTAAAAAGTAAATTTAAAAAATCACTAAAAAGGTATACTAACTAAAGGGAAGAAAAAGCAAATGAGATTTCAGACAAGGTGGAATTATGGTAAAAGTTAATAAAGTAAGCTAACTATGTTAATTATGTGACAAAAGTCAGCCTTAATAATGACAGCATAATGATATTATGTCTATAAGGCCCAAAGAACATAGCAACAAATCACTTATAAAAATCAAAGGGAAATTAGTAAGTATACAATTTTAGAACAAGGTATTAATACCCCATTATCAGAATATGATAAACTAATAAGAAAATGATAATAGACTGAGAAACATAATTAAACATACCATTATACAGCAGAAAGGGTAGGTACTGCCAACAATTTAATAGATTGAATAACAAACAAACAAACAAAAAACCCTGAAATGTTATTGCTGTTTCCTGATAAGATGGTTAATTAACATGTACTCCTCATCCTCTAAATTCAACCCAGGGAAACTTCAGAAGCAGAGGGAAGCACAGATCCAAGGAACTAACAGAGACACTGAAATAAAGAGGAGATCAAAGGCTATTCTGATCCAGGCAAAAGAGGATAGATGGAGTGATGAATCCTCCTCTTTCCCCTAGCCCAGTGGTGGGAGGATAGATTTGTGAGGACTGTTGGAGTTCTCTTTTATTTCCCCTCCTTTACGTCACCAAGGGAGGGTCCTTGCCTGTCCTGCAACCCAGATGTCTGCAGGACTAGGCCAGTTCTATTCCTATTCCCATTCCCAGCCAGAGTAATCTCAGGGCAGCAGCATAAAGCCCTCTCAGGAGAGAAGGGGATAAAGGAAGCCCAGCCTTCACTGGGTATACACTTCTTCATCCCTTGTGTTTCCAAACTTGCAGGGCTGGGGATTACAACCTAAGGAGATCACTTCCTCCTATTCCTGCTTTGTTCTAAGAGTGTCAGGATGAATCCTTAACTAGAGATATTGCCCAGTAGAAGAATGCAAATAGAAGAGTTGATAGCAGCGACATGATGCCTGGGCCTCGTCTCCTTCCTTTTCCTTATACACACCAGAAGGGGCACCACCTAGGATTTGGCATTTCCCCATCATACACTTCCAGGCATAACATTTATATCACCACAGAAACAGAAGACCACCTGCCACAGTAACTAGATCCCAAGGAGTACAACTAGCGAAAGAGGATGCAAGCTGAACATGAAGCAGCTTATCGCAACAGATGGATCAAAACTTTAACAGAAGCACAATACATATCCTCAAAGATAGGGAGGATGTTAGCAATATGAAGCAAGAACAAGAAATAGAGAAAAAGAACAAAATGTAAATTAGGTGTTAAACAAATATCCGTAATGGCTGTGGTATTCCTGCCAAAGATGGACAACCTGAATCTAATCATGAGGAAGCATCAGACAGCCCCAGACTGAAGGAGAGTCTACACAGTAACTGCCTGGTACTCTTCAAAGGCATCAGTGTCATGAAAGTCAAGAAGGATTAAGAACCATTCCAGACTGAACAAGACTGAAGAGACCTGACAAGTAAATGCAGTATATAATCTTAGACTGGATCTTGAACCAGAATTTTTATTTTTGATTTGCTACAAAACTCTGCTGTATGATATGGTTGCCACCAGCTACATGTAGCTACTGTGTGATTGAAATGTGGCTAGTCTGAATTGAGATGTGCTGTAAATGAAAAATACAATGGATCATATTATGAAAAGAAGAATGCAAAATGTCTCAATAATACATTTTTATATTAATTGCATGTTAAAATGATACTACTTTGGATATACTGAACTTAAATAAAATAGAACATTAAAATTAATTGCACTTGCTTCTGTTTAATTTTTTTAATGAGGCTATTAGAACACTTGAAATTACACACGTGGCTCATATTTGTGGTTTACATTATAGTGATATGAAACAGTATTGCTTTAGAGAACATTAGAGGTACAATGAGTATAATTTAAACAAGATATGTAGATTATAGTATTTTATCAATGTTAATGATAAGTGCATTGTAATTTTTTAAGAGCATCCTTGTTCTCTTACAAAATATTACAAAAACATTCAGGAAATACACACTGAAGTATTTAGGGGTAAAAGGTCAGGCGTGATATCTGCTACTTATAAGAAATTCACAAAAAATAATGTGTATCTATATGGTGAGAGAATGATAAAGGAAATGTAAAATGTTAACAATTGTGGAATCTGGTGACAGGTAATCAGAAGTTTTGTGTGCCATTCTTGCAACTTTTATATAAATTTGAAGCTATTTCAACATAAAGGTTTATAATAAAACCCCCACAACAGTTGAAACAAACAACACAGTAGTTGGGGTAAAAACAGGATGGTTAGCACTAAAGAAGGAATGAGCGGCCTAGTGATAAAACTCAGGAACTTCTCACTTGCTTTTTCTTCTCTTTAATTAATATATCTTTTTAGTGTTTTTGAGTTTGTTTTTTAGAATTTTTAGATGTTCTAAGCCTTTTTAAAGGCAGCAGTGAGGTAGGAAGGGAAAAAACACATAAAATAAAACCCAGATGATATGAAGGAAATGAGAAGAAGTGACAACATCTGAGTCACTAGAGGCTCAGAAAGACAAAAAAGGAGGAGAGGAAATATTTGACAAAAAATAAATCTCCCAGAATTAGAGGAAGAGGAAAGGCCTCATATTTAAAGGACCCATAGAGTAGAAAACTAGGTTTTATTAATTTATTTCTATTTTTAAATTATTATTATTTTTTGAGATGGAGTCTTGCTCTGTCAAGCAGGTTGGAGTGCAATGGCATGATCTCCGCTCACTGCAACCTCTGCCTCCTGGGTTCAAGCAATTCTCCTGCCTCAGCCTCCTGAGTAGTTGGGATTACAGACATGCACCACCACTCCTGGCTAAGTTTTGTATTTTTAGTAGAGATGGGGTTTCACCATGTTGGTCAGGCTGGTCTCGAACTCCCGACCTCAGGTGATCCGCCCGCCTCAGCCTCCCAAAGCACCGGGATTACAGGTGTGAGCCACTGCGCCCAGCCGAAAAACAGGTTTTAAAAAGAAAAAAACTACATCAAGTCACATTAACAGTGAAAATTAAGAACATCAAAGAGACAGCTAAAAAAAAAAAAAAAAAAAAGAAAGGAAAAGCAAAGCAGAGAGTGAGAGTAGATCACCTAAGAAGCAACCAGATTCAGACTGAGATTGGGCTTCTAAGCAGCTGGATAGAAGCACACAATGGACAATGGAAAAGAAAGTGTTTCCGAACTCAGGTCTTATATCAGCCATCAGTCATTTAAATGTGAGAGCATAATAAAAAATTCTCAGGCACATAGGCCTTAGGGGGTTTGCCTTGCAAAAATGTATTGTAAAAATACTCTTATAGAAAGTAGTGAAATAAGAAAAACACTAAAGAGCAATGGGTGAACAACACTTTAGTAATGTTTATGGTTGTGTAAAAAAGCAAAGACTAAAGAAAAACAAAAAAGAAATTATCCATACAATCCAGAAATAAAATTCTAGAAAACAACCAACATACAGTGTGTATTTGGGTACAGGGATAGTAGAGACCAAAGGAATCATAAAGTATGCTCAAGTACTTGTTTTGTTTATGAATTCAACAGAGATAAACATAAGTATGTGTCTTACATTAAAGGCAACCACCATAAGAACAACAAAAAATGGATCAAATCACTTTTAATCCAGAAGAAGAAAATAATTTAGGGAATGGAAAGAAAAGAAGGTGTTTTTAAAAAAAGAAACAACGAGAAAGTACAATCAGAAAATGTAAAATAACAGGGTAGAAAAATTATAGTAGGACAGCAATCACAATAAACATGGGGTAAATGGAATCAAACAAACAACAGGGCCCAGAGTGGCCTTTCATAAGACTAATGATACTTATGTGTCACTAGGTAACACATAGCTTGGCACCCAACAACGAATAAGAAAACAGGCTTTTGAAAGTCAAGATAAGCTAGGTTATTAAAAAAAAAACAACAACTCAGTAAGTACAAAAAAACAGAAATTTTATATAACATACTATTTTATTGATACGGTTTGGATGTTTGTCCCCTTCAAATCTCATATTGAAATGTAACCTCCAGTGTTGGAGGTGGGGACTGATGGGAGGTGATTGGATCAGGCGGGGAGAACCCTCATGAGTGGCTTAGCTCTCTTCCCTTGGTGATGAGTGAATTCTCGCTCTGGTAGTTCACAGGAGATCTGGTTGTTTGGAAGAGGGTGGCACCTTTTCCCTCTGTCCCTCACTCCCTCTCTCACCATATGACATCGATTGCTTCTGCTTGGCCCTCAGCCCTGATTGTAGCCTCCTGAGGCCCTCACCAGAAACAGATGCTGGAGTCGGGCTTATACAGCGTGCAGCCAATTAAACCTCTTTTCTTTATAAAATACCCATTCACAGGTATTTCTTTATAGTGACGCAAAAATGGACTAACACACTTACCAAAACAAAATAAACAAAATTAGGAACAAAGATATAAATCAAAACTCTCTGACTACTTAGAAATTTTGAAATACTCTGCTAATTAACAAGTACATCAAGAAGACAAAGTGCATAAAATCACTCTATTAAGAAAACAATGAAAATGAGAACTACAAATTAAATTCCCTGGGAAAGGCTCAGAGCTAAACTAAGAAAATTCACAGCTGTAAGTGCATTTATTAATAATAAAACCATAAAGCAAAATGGGAAAATTAGCATACTAAGTAATCAATATAAAAATTCACCAAAGGAACAAAAGGATAACCCAAAAGAAATAGGAGAAGAGAACAATATATAAAAAAGTGGATGTATGTAAATTACCAATAGGATAACAGTAGCATTATCTAATAAGCTATAAAGCTTATTAGATAAAGCTAACACGGGTAAATTTAGCCAGGAAATAGAGAATGATCTTACTGCACTCTATAGCTGTATGCTAGAAACTATGAAATTCTAAATAAAATGGATAATTTTTTAAGGAAAAAGTAAAATTTGAAAACTGACATAAAAGAAAGAGCCTGACAAAAGCTCTCAGCATTTGCTTGTCTGTAAAGGATTTTATCCTTCACTTATGAAACTTAGTTGGGCTGGATATGGAATTCTGGGTTGAAAATTCTTTTCTTTAAGAATGTTGAATATTGGCCCCTACTCTCCTCCGGCTTGTAGAGTTTCTGCCAAGAGATCTGCTGTTAGTCTGATGGGCTTCCCTTTGTGGGTAACCTGACCTTTCTCTCTGGCTGCCTTAACATTTTTTTCTTCATTTCAATTGGTGAATCTGACAATTATGTGTCTTGGAATTGCTCTTCTCGAGGAGTATCTTTGTGGCATTCTCTGTATTTCCTGAATTTGAAAGTTGGCCTGCCTTGCTAGGTTGGGGAAGTTCTCCTGGATAATATCCTGCAGAGTGTTTTCCAACTTGGTTCTATTCTCTCCGTCACTTTCAGGTATACCAATCAAAGGTAGATTTGGTCTTTTCACATAGTCCTATATTTCTTGGAGGCTTAGTTCGTTTCTTTTTGCTCTTTTTTTCTCTAAACTTCTCTTCTCACTTCATTTCATTCATTTGATCTTCAATCACTGATAGATACCCTTTCTTCCAGTTGGCGAATCGGCTACTGAAGCTTGTGCATTCGTCACGTAGTTCTTGTGCCATGGTTTTCAACTTCATCAGGTCATTTAAGGACTTCTCTACACTGGTTATTCTAGTTAGCCATTCATCTAATCTTTTTACAAGGTTTTCAGTTTCTTTGAGATAGGTTTGAACTTCCTCCTTTAGCTCGGAGAATTTTGATCATCTGAAGCCTTCTTCTCTCAACTAGTCAAAGTCATTCTCCATCCAGCTTTGTCACCACCAGGCCTGCCCTACAAGACCTCCTGAAGGAAGCACTAAACATGGAAAGGAACAACTGGTATCAGCCACTGCAAAAACATGCCAAATTGTAAAGACCATGGATGCTAGGAAGAAACTGCATCAACCAATGAACAAAATAACTAGCTAACATCATAATGACAGAATCAAATTCACACATAACAATATTAACCCTAAATGTACATGGGCTAAATGATCCAATTAAAAGACACATACCAGCAAATTGGATAAAGAGTCAAAACCCTTCAGAGTGCTGTATTCAGGAGACCCATCTCACATGCAGAGACACACATAGGCTCAAAATAAAGGGATGGAGGAAGATCTACCAAGCAAATGGAAAACAAAAAGGCAGGGGTTGAGATCCTGTCTCTGATAAAACAGACTTTAAACCATCAGAGATCAAAAGAGACAAAAAAGGCCATTACATAATGGTAAAGGGATCAATTCATCAGGAAGAGCTACCTATCCTAAATATATACACACCCAATACAGGAGCACCCAGATTCATAAAGCAAGTCCTTGGAGACCTACAAAGAGATTTAGACTCCCACACAATATTAGTGGGAGACTTTAACACCCCACTTTCAACATTAGACAGATCAACAAGACAGAAAGTTAACAAGGATATCCAGGAATTGAACTCAGCTCTGCACCAAGTGGACCTAATAGACATCTACAGAACTCTCCACCCCAAATCAACAGAATATACATTCTTCTCAGCACCACATTGCACTTATTCCA
>NW_012117155.1:259662-260285 GCF_000951035.1 Colobus angolensis palliatus
CTAGCAGAAGGCAAGAAATAACTAAGATCAGAGCAGAACTGAAGAAGACAGAGACACATAAAACCCTTCAAAAAATCAATGAATCCAGGAGCTGGTTTTTTGAAAAGATCAACAAAATTGATAGACCGCTAGCAAGACTAACAAAGAAGAAAAGATAGAAGAATCAAATAGATGCAATAAAAAATGATAAAGGGGATATCATCACCGACCCCACACAAATACAAACTACCATCAGAGAATACTATAAACACCTCTATGCAAATAAACTAGAAAACTTAGAAGAAATGGATAAATTCCTGGACATACACACCCTCCCAAGACTAAACCAGGAAGAAGTTGAATCCCTAAATAGACCAATAACAGGTTCTGAAATTGAGGCAATAATTAATAGCCTACCAGCCAAAAATAGTCCAGGACCTGACGGATTCACAGCCACATTCTACCAGAGGTACAAGGAGGAGCTGGTACCATTCCTTCTGAAACTATTCCAATTAATAGAAAAAGAGGGAATCTTCCCTAACTCATTTTATGAGGCCAGCATCATCCTGATACCAAAGACTGGCAGAGACGCAACAAAAAAAAGAGAATTTTAGACCAATATCCCTGATGAACATCGATGCAAA
>NW_012117155.1:262080-277241 GCF_000951035.1 Colobus angolensis palliatus
AACCATTGTGGAAGACAGTGTGGTGATTCCTCAAGTATCTAGAACTAGAAATACCGTTTGACCCAGCCATCCCATTACTGGGTATATACCCAAAGGATTCTAAATCATGCTGCTATAAAGACACATACACACATATGTTTATTGCAGCACTATTCACAATAGCAAAGACTTGGAACCGACCCAAATGTCTATCAATGACAGACTGGATTAAGAACATGTGGCACATATACACCATGGAATACTATGCAGCCATAAAAAAGGATGAGTTCATGTCCTTTGTAGGGACATCGATGAAGCTGGAAACCATCATTCTCAGAAAACTGTCACAAGGACAAAAAGCCAAACACTGCATGTTCTCACTCACAGGTGGGAATTGAACAATGAGAACACTTGGACACAGGGTGGGGAACATCACACACCAACGCCTGTCATGGGGTGGGGGGAGCAGGGAGGGATAGCATTAGGAGACATACTTAATGTAAATGATGAGTTAATGGGTGCAGCACACCAACATGGCACTTGTATACACATGTAACAAACCTGCACGTTGTGCACATGTACCCCGAAAGTATAATAAAAAATAAAAATAAAAAAATAAAAGAAAGAGCCTGAATACACCAATAACTGATGAAGAAATTGGATGATGATTTGGGGATGAGGATAGGGGAAAGTATTCAGTGTGTGTGGATAGTTCTTTTAAAGTCTCAATTATGAATAGAAACTGGTAGGTAGGAACTGACCAATTTCGTCCTCAAAGCTAGCATGGTCTTGAGACTGAAGTCAGATAAAGAGTTGATTTAAAAATCAGAAATTGTGTACTACTTTCACGCTTGCATGTAGATCTGAAGAATTTAATGACAATACTAATGGATTACCACTTTAAAGGAGAGGCATGGTAGAAAGGACTCTAGGGTCAGATGCACCCAGATTCAAAGCCAGATCCATCTCATAGCGGAAACCTGTGGCACAGCCAGTGCATCATTCTCCAGTTCCCTCTCTTTCTCTCTCCCTCTGTCTGTCTTCCCCTCCTTTTCTGTCTCTCTCTTCCCACTCCTCTCTCTCTCTGCCTCTCGTATCACACACCAACTCGACCACAGATTTGCTCTATGAGCTGGGCCAACTCTAGCCTCTCTGAGACCCAAATTTCTCTTCCATAAATCAGGAGGATAATATTCATCCTATGAGACTAAGGTGAGAATTATATAGTTTATAATTATGCATGCATACTAAAGAAAGAAAAAAAAAAACACGATTAAATTAGGCTCATCACAGAATGGAAGAACAGTCTAGCAAATTGAAAACTAGTAATTATAATACTCCACAAAAAGAGATTGAATAGTAACAATTATTTGTTCATGTCAATAAGTGCTGAAATGGCATTAGAAAAATCCAACATCCATTAAAAAAATTAAAAGTGTACATCTATATTTAACATCCTTAAACATCCTGGAAGCCAAGAGTCAACACTGTACATTGTCAGTGAACAAGTGGGAGACCACAGAAATCATGGAAGACTAATCAGAAAAAAAAAAGAGAGAGAGAGAGAAAAACATGTTGTGTTTCACAGGCAAATTATTACTTTTATTTTTTATTTTGCTTATTTATCTTCTTAGAAATGAGGTCTCACTCTGTTGCCTGGGCTGGAGTGCAGTGGCAGTGGTACAATCATGGCTCATTGGCCTTAACCATGGGTTCAAGCCATTCTCCTGCCTCAGCCTCCCAAGTAGTTGGGACTACAGGCATGCACCACCATGCCCAGCCAGGCAAATAGCTATTGATTACTTATATAGCCTAAGGAATATTAGGTAAAACTATTAGAAAAAAGCATACAGGTACAATAAGTGGGAATAATGAGCGCATTTTTGTACACTAATTATAACCTGGTAGAAAGCATAATGAAAACTGGAAATCTCATTCATAATAACCAAAACATAAAATAATCCTAGGAATTAAGTTGATGAAGCATACGTAAGAATGAAACTGCAAAGCCTTCTTGGGAAAACAAAAATCATTTAGAAAAAATTAAAATTTGTTCAAGTCTCAGTTTTTATGTAAAGTAAATATATTTTTAAACCAGGAAACATTATCTGTGAAAATGCACTATTATTAAAGGGTGTCCTCTTAGCCAAAATTTCAGAAACCCTCTATCTAATAATCTACTTTATAATATTGCTCCTTTGAATGTGTTTTGGGTTAGATGACAGCCTAGTGTTGGCAAAGTGAGAAGGAGTTAGAAGATTTGGGAATAGGAACTAGATTGACATCTGAGTTTAGCCACAGACCCAGAGAAAAGACATTCTCATTTGGGTGTTTTTAGGTCCTAGGTGAGCAATGGAAGGAGGCAGCATTTGAGTGGGATGGGGGAGAGGAAGGCAATTCTGAGTGGATCAAAGGCAGCCTCAGTATAGTGGGGATGTACAATCCTTTTTAAAATCCTACAGCAACATAAACTCCTATAGCAATAGCTGACTTTACTGTATTTGCTAGCTTTTCTTTTTATTTTATCAAAATAATACATGTACAGAATCTAAGAATCATTTCTGAAAGAGTGGCAATACCAGTCTTGGTCCCACAGGGAACAGACGGCATACTCAAGTGGAGCAAGAGAAGTGAGTCTGATGAAGGGACAGGTTATAAGGGCCTGGCAGAGTCAAGGGAGTACAATAAGGAAAGGTGAAGCTCCCAGGGAGTTGTGACTACCCCTAAACCTGAGGAGAAGCAGTTTCAGGAACCAGGAGGGAGAGCTGAAGCTGGAAGACAGGATGGCTGGGCAGAAGCTGTAGCTGCTGGAAGAGGACTGCCCATCTGTAGCCTCCACTGACAGAAAGCAGTGGGTGGGTAGGTAGAGACCCTGACCTCACTCTTCTCTGTCCTTGGCTTCCCACTGACCAAATTCAGCTGGAATGCAGAGGGCGAGAAAGCCACTTGATGAGATCCCTCGAGGTCACCCTCCCAAAGCAGGATGGAGAGGAGAAAAGTGTGGATCTGGGGGTTAGAATGAAATCCCTAAAAAACACTCCTGTGCAAAGTACCTAAAACTACTGGAAAAAGTAAGAGAAATCCTCTGGGACTGAATCTGCTTTATTCATATAGTGTTATCTTTGTGGGATTTGGGGAAACAACAGAGATTTATGTGTTCAGCCTTCCTTGTTTAACTGGGAAATGTGATCATGGACTTTCCTTCTCCACTCCCAACCCATACACGGGTGAATGGTTGTCCTAAGACTTCCTTTCCAGAGAGGCAGAAGGAAGGCAAGAGAAAAAGGGTACAGAAGATACTTAATCTTTTCTCTTTTGCCCTTTCTTTCATTGAAACTGTGTATGACAACACATGTGTTGGGTGCCAAATTCTATTTCCTGGTGAAATCCTGTATTTGTGACTCAGCCTGGTGGCAGCAGCAGTGTCTCCTGTCCCATCATAGCACTGGCAGTGGCACAGCTGGGAGGCTCTGATGGGCAGACTTCTCAGTTTTGGGAGGGATTTCACAGTGATAGAAGAAGGAAGCAGTGGGATTATTGTTCATTGTATGTTTGTGGTGGTTCATTTTATGTGTCAACTGCACCATTGGGTGCCCAATTTATTTCTGGGTGCATCTGTGAGGATTTCCAGATGTGATTCACATTTGAATCAGGTAACTCAACAAAGGAGACTTCCCTCTCCAGTGTGTGTGGACCTCATCCAATCAATCAAGGGCCAAATAGAACAATATGCAGAGGAAGAAGAAATCCATTGCTTTACATCCTGCCTGCCTCCTTGACCAGGAACATTGGCCTTCTCCTGCCCTGGGACTGGGATTTACACCATTGGCTCCCTTTGTTCTCAGGCTTTTGGACTTCAACTAGAACCACACCGCTGGCTCTCCTGGGTCTCTGGTTTGCAGATGGCAGATTGTGGAACTTCTCAGCCCCCATAATCATGCAAACCAATTCCTCATAAAAAAAAAATTTATCTATCTATCTATCTGTCTATCTAATCTCTCATTTATCTGTCTCCTACTGGTCTGTTTCTCTGGAGAACTGTAATATAATGATTAATTTTGTTTCTGCAGTTAGATTGAGAAAGAAGGGCTATGGTCCATATGGTATCACTGTTCAAGACATGGTTTGGTTTTATTCATTAATGGGAAAAAACTAGACAAGCTAAACATTATAAAGTTAACAATTCCTCTCAAGGTAATTTTGAGATTTAGTGCAATCCCACTTAAAATTCTGACAGGATCCTTTCCAGAGCTTGATGAAATGATTTCAAAGACATTTGTAAAAAGAGGAAGATAATAATATTGAGGAATATTTTCAAAAGAAAGAGCACCTCCATTTCCAAGCCAGAAACCCAGCTTGTCAGCTATGATGCTTCTCTCTCTTACTCCTCCGCATCCAGTCCGTGACAGAATGTACTGTTAAAAGAGATGTCAAATATACCAATTTTCTCCATTACCACTTTCACTGCTGCAGTCCAAGCCACACCATTGCCTGCTAACCGACTGCAATGTCCTCCTAGACCATCCTCCCACACACCACTGGCCCTATCCAAGCTGCTGTCCACCCAGCATCCACATATGGCCTTATCTTTCTCCTGGCCTAACCTCTTCAGCAGCTTTTCATTGCTCATCTCCCTCCACTGTCTTCCTTACTCATTTTGTAACTGCTTCTCGTTCATTCATCCATTCATTCCACACTATTTATTCAGAACTTTCAATGTGCCAGACGATGACTGACTCCCTGGGGAGACAAGGAGCAAAATCAGACTTGATTCATGCCAACACCCTAGTGGTTTTAAAGGCAAAGGACAATAAACATGAAAAAAGATTCAAGTGTGTTGGTAATTAAACCAATGCCAATTTAAAATAAGAGTAATTTTGAATAAATAATTAAAAAATAAAATTTTAATGAAAATTTTAATTGAATGCTGAGGAGGCTAGGAGAAACAGACACATTTATTCATCACTGGTAATAAACTGAATTGATACAAATGTTTTGGAGAAGAATCTGGCAAGACATCTCAAGGGCCACAAGAAAAATCCATATCCTTTGATCCAGCAGTTTTAATCTTGGGAAATTATTTAAGGAAATAATTCCAAAGAAAGGAGAAGGATTGAGGAAGACTTTAAGTACAAAGTGTTGTGGTGGGTTTTTTTTTTTTTTTTTTTTCTTTGACATAGAATCTCACTCTGTCACTCAGGCTAGAGTGCAGTGGTACAATCTTGGCTCACTGCAACCTCTGCCTCCTGGGTTCAAGCGATTCTCGTGCCTCAGCCTCCTGAGTAGTTGGAATTACAGGCACACACCAGCATGCCTAGTGAGCTTTTGTATTTTTAGTAGAGATGGGGTTTCACCATGTTGGCTAAGCTGGTCTCAAACTCCTGACCTCAAGTGATCCACCTGCCTTGGCCTCCCAAAGTGCTGGGATTATAGGCGTGACCACCATGCCCGGCCTAAGTACAAAGTTTTTTATTGCAGTGCTTTCTACGTTAGCAAAAGACCTGACATTACTTAAATGATCAATAAAACAATAGATAAGTTGCCTAGAACAAGCTGAATGAGCATGAATGCCTAGAATGAGCATGAAGACAAAATCAAATGCAAAAAGTAGAACACAGTGGGTTCAAATGTGATATAGATACTCTGTATATAGACGAATATATGAAGAAACAAAAGTAGTTGCTAAGTGTTAGAGTGATGGTTTTTCATGTGATTGGACTTAATAATAATTTCCTAAATCCAGTGACCCAATAGAAAAGATGGCTGAATTACACTGTAAAATGAACTTTGATTATATAGAGTATATTTCCCAATTGCTGTATTTATATTTTAGGCAATGTATTGGCAAATGAAAAACATAATTGGCTCCTGGAAAAAATGTTCTTTTCATCAATGCATATCTGTTAAGCAGCATTAAAACCGATGTCATAACAAAAATGGGGGAAGCTATGCAGCTTACATTGTCAAGGGTGATGAAAGGGTCTCTATGGGATAGGAGCACTTGTCAAAAACCCAAGAGCTGTATTCAGAGCTACAGAGTAAAGAGACTCAGCATCTTTTAGGTAACTCCCAATCCCTTGGCAAAGACTGGGCATGTCTCCAGCCTCCAGGACACCCTTATGTGGTAACACTGCCCAGTCATCTTGTTTCTGTGAAGCAACTGCTTCTGAGCTACAGTTGGGAGCTACAGACTCACAGTGCCTAGAACAGACATTGCAGGAGCTGGCAGTTCTTCTGACACTTTAGGGTCCATGAACTCCACTCAGGCTCAGTGAATCCAGCCAGACCTTCTCTTTCTGACTTCTAAGTTAGGATCTCTGCAATGTAGGCTTTTGTAGAGTGGGGCAAAGCTGTTCAGTATGGCCCCACATCTGGTACCAGTTGACTTCATGTTAGTAAAGCAGGGCCTTATTAAAAGATGCTTTGTGTATATGATACTAATTTTCCTGCAGAAGACAGAGGATTGATTGTCTCCTGATAGCCTAGAGAGGAAGGCAAAAAGGAATCAGGAGACCTAAGCTTTGATTTTGTTTTGGACACTCTCTGGCTATGTCTAACTTCTTTGTCCTTCAGGAATTTTTCACTTATAAAATTAGGAGGTAAAACTTACATTATAAGTTAAAATGAATTTCTAGAACTACTAGATTAGAAGTGTTTTAAAAGGATTTCACTATTTCCAGATGACGAGCAGAGATCTATGGCATTACAATAGATACAGAATGCCAGAGGTCATTTAGGTAATTCCCCTGCCTCCCTTCTTATCTAACCACATCTAGCCCCTCCTAGAGAGAACTCTGTGCTCTGATGGAGAGAAGCCTAAAAACAGCACTTGGAACAAACCATTCTGTATAATGGTTAAGAAGAGCCTCTGCAGATGTGGCCCACCTGCAGAGACTGGGTGTTGTCCTATCCTTCCTAGAGTGTCCAACATAGATTCCGAAGGGCAAGTTACCCAAAGAGTACTGAAAGTCAGACACCTTAGGCTGCTATCTTATCTATTGCAGAGGTTCTCAAAGTATGGATCACAGACCCCTGGGAACCCCGAGATCCTTTCAGGGAGTCTAGAAGGTGAAAACTATTTTTATAATAATGCTAAGACATTACTTCCCTTTGTAATGTATTGACATTAACTCTGTCACTGAGCATGGATCAAGGCAATGGCCCCAAACCATATTAGTAGCTGATGTATTTTTCACTGCCACATACCAACAGTAAAAAACAAAAGGGGTCCGTTTCACTTAAGAATGTCCTTGGAGGGTATTGGCAAGATGGCCGAATAGGAACAGCTCTGGTCTGCAGCTCACAGTGAGACCAACGCAGACGGTGGGTGATTTCTGCATTTCCAACTGAGGTATCCTGTTCATCTCATTGGGACTAGTTAGGCAGTGGACACAGCCCACAGAGGATGAGCAGAAACAAGGTGGGGTGCAGCCTTGCCCAGAAAGTGCAAGCAGCTGGGCGCCTCCCTCCCCCAGCAAAGGGAAGCCGTGAAGGACTGTGCTATCGGGCCCAGATACTACACTTTTCCCATAGTTATTGCAATCCGCAGACCAAGGGATTACCTCGTGTGCCTACACCACCAGTGTCCTGGGTTTTAATGACAAAACTGGGCGGCTTTTGGGCAGACGCCAAGCTAGCTGCAGGTTTTTTTTTTTTTCCATACCCCAGTGGCACCTGGAACTCCAGCAAGACAGAACCATTCACTCCCCTGGAAATGGGGCTGAAGCCAGTGAACCAAGTGGTCTTGCCCAGCAGGTCCCACTCCCATGGAACCCAGCAGTCTAAGAACTGCTGGCTGGAAATTCTTACTGCCAGCACAGCCGTCTGAAGTTGACCTGGGATGATTGAGGTTGGTGCAGGGAGGGGCATCCACTATTACTGAGGCTTGAGTAGTCAGTTTTCCCCTGACAGTGCTAAGGAGGCTGGGAAGTTCAGACTGGGCAGAACTCAACACAGCATGGCAAAACAACTGTGGCCAGACTGCCTCTCTAAATTCCTCCTCACAGGGCAGGGCATCTCTGAAAGAAAGGCGGCAGGCCCAGTCAGGGGCTTATAGATAAAACTCCCCTCTCCCGGAGACAGATCACCTTGGGGAAGGGGTGGCTGTGGGCCCACCTTCAGCGGATTTAAACATTCCTGCCCGCAGGCTCTGAAGAGTGCAGCAGACCCTGACAAGGATGCAGAAAAAGCCTTTGGTAAAATTCAATAGCCCTTCATGCTAAAAACTCTCAATAAACTAGGTATTGATAGAACATATCTCAAAATAATAAGAGCTATTTAAGACAAACCCATAACCAATATCATATTGAATGGACAAAAGCTGGAAGCATTTCCCTTGAAAACCAGCACAAGACAAGGATGCCCTCTCTCACCACTCCTATTTAACATAGTATTGGAAGTTCTGGCCAGGTCAGTCAGGCAAGAGAAAGAAATAAAGGGTATTCAAATAGGAAGAGAGGAGGTCAAACTGTCTCTGTTTGCAGATGACATGATTGTATATTTAGAAAACTCCATCATCTCAGCCCAGAATCTCAAGCTGATAAGCAACTTCAGCAAAGTCTCAGGATACAAAATCATTGTGCAAAAATCACAAACATTCCTATACACCAATAATAGGCAAGCAGAGAGCCAAATCATGAGTGAACTCCCATTCACAATTGCTACAAAAAGAATAAAATACCTAGGAATACAACTTACAAGGGACATGAAGGACCTCTTCGAGGAAAACTACAAACCACTGCTCAAGGAAACAAGAGAGGACACAAACAAATGGAAAAAGATTCCATGCTCATGGATAGGAAGAATTAATATTGTGAAAATGGCCATACTGCCCAAAGCAATTTATAGATTCAATGTTATTCCCATCAAGCTACCACTAAGTTTCTTCACAAAACTAGAAAAAACTACTTTAAATTTCATATGGAACTAAAAAAGAGCCCGTATAGGCAAGACAATCCTAAGCAAAAAGAACAAAGCTGGAGGCATCATGCTACCTGACTTCAAACTATACTACAAGGCCACAGTAACCAAAGCAGCATGGTACTGGTACCAAAACAGATATATAGACCAATGGAACAGAACAGAGTCCTCAGAAATAATACCACACATCTACAGTCATCTGATCTTTGACAAACCTGACAAAAGCAATGGGGAAAGGATTCTCTATTTAATAAATGGTGCTGGGAAAACTGCCTAGCCATATGCATAAAACAGAAACTGGACCCCTTCCTTATATCTTATACAAAAATTAACTCAAGATAGATTAAAGACTTAAATGTAAAACCTAAAAGCATAAAAACTCTAGAAGAAGATCTAGGCAATATCATCCAGAACATAGGCATGGGCAAAACTTCATGACTAAAACACCAAAAGCAATGGCAACAAAAGCCAAAATTGACAAATGGGATCTTACTAAACTAAAGAGCTTCAGCACAGCAAAAGAAACTAGCATCAGAGTGAACAGGCAACCTACAGAATGGGAGAACATTTTTTGCAATCTATCCATCTGACAAATGGCTAATATCCAGAATCTACAAGGAACTTAAACAAATTTACAAGATAAAAATAAACAACCCCATCAAAAAGTGGGCAAAGGATATGAACAGACATTTCTGAAAAGAAGACATTTATGCGGCCAACAAACATATGAAAAAGCTCATCATCACTGGTCATTAGGGAAATGCAAATCAAAGCCACAATGAGATACCATCTCATGCCAGTTAGAATGGCGATCATTAAAAAGTGAGGAAACAACAGACGCTGGAGAGGATATGGAGAAATAGGAATGCTTTTACACTGTTGGTAGGAATGTAAATTAGTTCAACCATTGTGGAACACAATGTGGCAATCCTCAAGGGTCTGGAACCAGAAATACCATTTGACCTAGCGATCCCATTACTGGGTATATACCCAAAGGATTAAAAATCATCCTACTATAAATACACATGCACACATATGTTTATTGTAGCACTGTTTACAACAGCTAAGACTTGGAACCAACCCAAATGCCCATCAATGATAGACTGGATAAAGAAAATGTGGCACATATACACCACGGAATACTATGCAGCCATAAAAAAGAATGAGTTCATGTTCTTTGCAGGGGTATGGATAAAGTTGGAAATCATCATCCGAAGCAAACTAACACAGGAACAGAAAACCAAACAGCATGTTCTCACTTGTAAGTGGGAATTGAACAATGAGAACACATGGACACAGGGAGGGAAACATCACACACCAGGGCCTGTCTGGAGGTGCGGAGCCAGGGGAGGGAGAGCATTAGAACAAATACCTAACGCACATGGGGCTTAAAACCTAGATGATGGGTTGATAGGTGCAGCAAAACCACCATGGCACATGTATACCTATGTAACAAACCTGCACATTCTGTACACATATCCCAGAACTTAAAGTTAAAAAAAAAAGAATGTCCTTGAAAAAACAATAAAAATGATTAATTTCATTAGATCTCTGCCTTTGAGTACACACTTTTTTATTATTCTGTGTGACTAATTGGGAACTATGCAAAAGCACTTCTGCTATATGCTGAAGTACTGTGATTGTCTTGAATAAAAGCACTTACGCGACTCTTTGAGGTGCGAGCTGGACTAGCCACTTTTTATGTTCATAAAACATCATTTTCACTTGAAAGGACAAATGACAGACAAATTATGGTTATTCAGACTTGGGAATTTGGCCTACATTATCTAAAAAATAAAGTGAGCCTGTCACTTCAAGGAAAACAACTGACAGTATTTGTTGCCAGTGATAAAATTTGAGCTTTCAAGCAAAACCCAGAATTTTAGAAAACTTGTATTCATTATTATGAACTTGATAGCTTTCCAATATTAAATACTTTTCTGATGAGGTTGGTAGTGATATTAAGGGATATGGCTTTTCATATTGTTTAATAAACTGTGTCAACACTTGGACAATCTGCATAACTCAGTAAACCAATATTTTCCAAATGATCAACATAAGATGTTACAAAACCATGCATTTGTAAAAGATCCATTTAAAGTAGAAGGTAAAGCAATGACTTTTACTGTAGGAGTACAAGTTCACTGATACAGTTTCATATTCCACATTGTAATTAACCTTTTAAAAAACAACAATTTGCAGAGTTCTGGTGTAGGATCAAAGATTATCTATAATTATCGGAAAAGGTTATTCAAATACTCTTCCCCTTTCCAATTACATAGTGATATGAGACAGAATTTTCTTCACATACTTCAACCAAAAAAAGATTTTTAAAAATCTATGTGAATCTACTTTCAATCTAAGTTGAATGCAGAAAAAAAGGCAAATGGGAATCCAGGTGTCTTCTATTAAGCCAGAAGAAAAGACAGTTGCAAAAACTTAAAACATTGATCCTCTTTTCACATTTCTTTTGTTTTGAACAATACAGGTATTTTCACAAAATATGTTCTTTATATTAACCTGTAATGAGTTTATTATTTTTAATTTACTAGGTTTATTTTAAAAATAAATAATATTTTTAAATTTCTCAGTTTTAATTTTTGATATATGGAAGACTGATGGCTATAACCCATATAAACCACTTATGTTGGGATCCTCAAAGATTTTTTAAGCATGTAAAAGGGGTCCTCAGATTTAAAAGCTTGAGAACCACTGTCCTAAGATCACTGTAGAGAAAGCAGCGTTTTGGATGACTAATAAAGGACAGGGGGCTTGGCAACTGTCAATTTGCACTGTTGTGGGAAGCTTCTCTAGGCACGATGATAGAGATTGGTTATCAAGACAGCATCACCTTTGCAGTGGCAAAAGGAAATTCATCTATTACTTAAGTCTGATAGAAATAACTTTTGAGAACATTAAATTTTCAAGGTCCTGATTAGATCCTCCCCCATGCCCTTTTAAATGGCTCCAGTCTCACTGAGTGTTCACTCCTTTTCCTACATGGAAGGTTTGGCTCACACTCTCCTCAGTACTGCCCATCACGACTAGGTGAAGGCTAGATATCTGCTAGCATTCATAATGAATGCCACTCTGAGTTCAGCAATCAGTACATAGTGCTTGGGAAGGCAACAGGCACTAAGAATCAAAGATAAGCACAGCATCACTTTTGTCCTGGAGGACTTCTCAGTCTAGTGGGAAAGAAATATTTTTTAAAAAATAATTGCAGTATGATATGTTAAGTGTTATTCTGTACAAGTGACCAAATTTTCCCAACCAAAAATTAGGACACAATCTGATAGACAATTTCTATCAGACATAATGCCAGAAATGGAACAATCCTAGAAGATCTGGAACACACGTCTGCTATGATTACTAAGAAACTCTCAACTCCACAGAAATTCTGTATAGATTTGTACTTGATTTTGGCCCAAAGACCCAAAAACAATTTTTTTTCACCTCCTCCCTAAATTCTGGGAAATGACAGTGGCAGAATAGAAAAGGTCAAGAAACTTCTTAGGATCACAAAAGATGAGTAATGGGCCCCTAACATTTTATTTCCTCTGGTTAGTGGATAAGAGAGGCTGGAGGAAATTTTTTCCATCCCGCTTGTTCCAAGTGTTTTCCTTCCCCCAGGCAGACAGTCCAAGTTTCTTCGTACAGGTCTCCCACACAGCTGATGCAGATCAGGCTGAATCTCAGAGTCAGAAGAATGAACTAGAAAGAGGCTTCTAAGATCCCAAGCCTTGATTGCATGTGGGTAACATTAAACAATAGAGCTCTTGATCTGCCAACAAATGTCAGAGTCCCCTCTGGGTGGGCTGTGTGGGGATCATGGAGGTTCTGATTTGGTCTGAGTCTTAAGTCCCAATCATGTGCCTTTTTCTCCCCCTTTCCTTTGGGACCTGAGCCAAATCCCTCTTTTTAATCTCTCTCTCTCCCATTCCTACTGTTCTTCCTGAACTGTGGCAACTCCAAAGCAAAATGCACAAGAACAAAACAGACAATGAACAGAAAAAGCAGGCTCAGTGCCACACACGGACATCCTGCCACCCACAGAGAGAATGGGCAACATGCAACCCAAACAAAAGGCAGGCCTAGGAGCCTGACAAACCCCTTTGGATTTGGATCCATTACTTACATCTCAATGTGGGCAAATAATGACATCTCTCTGTTCCCCAGTAAACATATCCACAAAAACACATTACTTTGAGGATTAAACACTAGAACATATTTAGAAATGCTTGGTTCACAGTAAGTCCACTTTTCTTAGTCTTCACATCTTTCTGTATGACTATTTGGTTAGTGTCTGTCTCTCCACTAGCCGCTGAGTGGCTTGAGAATATGGGGTGCATCTTTTTTTTGTTGTTGTTCCATATGATAACTCTAGAGCTGAGCACAGTGCCTGGCACATGTTAGGTATTTGTTGAGACAGTTATATGATAAAGTGGAATTAGTAGGATCTACTTAAAAACTAGTCAGCTTTGGGTCTCCTGACAATTCTCATGGCTTTGTTTTGGCTATCTTGATAACAATGTTATGAAAAGATTCTTTTTTTTTTTTTTTTTTTGAGTCAGAGTCTCACTCTGCTGCCCAGGCTGGAGTGTACTGGCGTGATGATCATGGCTCACTGCAGCCTTGAACTCCTGGGCTTAAGATCCTCCTGTCTTAGCCTCCTCAGTATCTAGGACTACAGGCAAGACTACAGGACTACAGGCATGTGCCACCATGCCCAGTTAATTTTAAAATGTTGCTATGTTGCTTAGGCAGGTCTCTAATTCCTAGCCTCAAAGGATCCTCCCATATCAGCCTCCCAAAGCACTGGGAGTACAAGCTTGAGCCACTGTGCCTGGTCCCTCGTGAAGGGATTTCAAGGTGGCATCTGAAGTCAGTAGAAAAAGGGCATGCTGACTAATTACCAACAGCTATGATAGGACAGTATTTGTTGACCTTGACCTGTAGAGTCAAGAGCAGGTTCCTTTTGCCAGGTATTTCCAGCAGGTCTGTCACGGAATTCATGGACAGGGTCATGGCAAGGGGCATTGAGGTTACCAAATGCCTGACCTGAAGATAAGCAGCATGACTTCAGAAATATTTTTAAAAATCACAGATAAGAAAGCACAATGCTGGGGCTGGGCGCAGTGGCTCATGCCTGTAATTCCAGCATTTTGGGAGGCCAAGATGGGTGGATCACCTGAGGTCAGGTGTTCAAGACCAGCCTGGCCAACATGGCGAAACCCCATCTCTACTAAAAATACAAAAATTAGCTGGGCGCAGTGGTCCATATCTGTAATCCCAGCTACTCAGGAGGCTGAGGCACGAGAATCGTTTGAACCTGGGAGGCAGATGTTGCAGTGAGCCGAGATTGTGCCACTGCACTCCAGCCTCGGCAACAGAGTGAGACTCCATCTCAAGAAAAAAAAAAAAAAAGGCACAACACTATGCAAAGAAGCTGAAAGCATACCCGTATAATGTCTGCCTGTCTTGATGAATATACGTACTTGGAATGTGCATTTCATGAACCAGCTGATACTAGGGAGCAGATCTGACATGCTGTAGCTAGCGTGCCCCACAACCAGACAGAACTTTGACCATGTTCTTTTCCTCAAACCACAGAGTAGCCACTGTACTCACGAGGGTAATCCTTTGGGTGTGTCTTCTCAGACCAATTCCCATAAAATGTGAGTCTGTACTTGGCAGTTCCGCAGGCACAGCAGTCTAAGATGGGTTTGTCAGTCACCCCATCAAATGTGGAATCTGAAACAGTCAGAAGAGTCACCAAGTTAGAAAGCAAATGTGGGTTGTACATAAGGTGGTGCTATCGTGATCTCATTTTATCCTTAACCCTTAGGAAAAGAAGATGCAGTTTTCTTTAGTTAATAAGACTTAGAGCCAGATCAGTACTTGGGCAATAAAGGATTTTGTATGCCTTTAAGTATGGTAATATTTTGAAAAAAAAAAATCAGAGCTTTTTCCCCAATAACTTAAGAAGATCTGTGGGAACAATAACCCACAGGTTATTCGAGAATATTTAAGATGGGCGCTATGTAGAAAAGTCAGGGGTAAAATTTACTCAATCATCCTTTCCGGATCCTGGTCTCCTTCCCCACCCCTCTCACAACAGGATTTCTCTAACAAATTTTAAGAGGAATACACATGTGTGCTTTCTTTAGGAAATATTCTCTGGGACCAAAATGACAGGACCAGAAGGAGTGACTTTAAAGCAGAGCAGTGAAAATAAATGGAGAGATATAAAGAACTACTGA
>NW_012117155.1:277291-293885 GCF_000951035.1 Colobus angolensis palliatus
GTGGTGGGGAAAGGCATGCATATATAATCACGTCACTTCTTATCATGCTTTCAGAGACTTCGCTGGGAGGGGTGGGAGGTGGAAATGTGTTCATAAGCTCAGGTTTACTGTACTTCTGGGTATAGAAGCAGCCAGGAAAAACTTGATTCCCTCTCGGCCCTCATTTTTAGCTGTGAATAGCTGATAAGTGGGGAAAGAGAGATTACATGAATAAATTCAGTATTTCTGATTGTCAAACCCACATCTCTAGCTGCACATTGTTGCTTTTAGTCTGTTCTGCTTCCTGCAAGATGAAAACAATGACTACAGATGTAACTTGCTTCAGTTGCTTTTTTTCACTTCCTCTAGTAGTATTAACATAAATGGTTTTTTTTCTTTGCAGTTGGACATTTATTCTTCAATATTATACAAAGAGTAGTAACAAAGAATGTTAAAATCATCGTGAGTGTTAGGAAGAGCATTTTATAAGACTTCCTTTTGGAATTTACTGGGTTGATTTGGTTTAAATATGTAAAATCCATGATGGATAGAAGTGAATTCTAGGTTCTAGGGTGGAGATGAAAGGATGAGACATCATAACAATAACTACAAAATACTGAGTCTTTTTATGTGCTGTTTTCTTTCCATATATTGTCTCATTTAATCCTAATAATGCTAGGAGGTAAGTACTTTTTCTATTCCCATTTTACAGATCAGTAAATTGAGGCAGATTAGGTAACCTGTTCAAGGTCACAGGGTTAGTGAACACGGCAGGCAGAACTGGAGGCCAGGTCTTTTTGGGTCCAGAGCTCATGTCCTTAATCTCTGCACTACATTACTCCAGGAAAGACCTCATCTGGATAGGTCTGCATAGATAGCAAAGAGAAAACTTTTTTATTGTTTCTGTGTTGCTTTTTCCAAATGAAGAAAGATGCACTTAAAAAAAACCAAATGCCTCCCTACATAGCTCTAGGATTTCTAAATCAGAGATTCATGCTGAGGGTTCAATTGTAACTACTGGGGGCTATTAAATGAGGCAGCAATAGTCTCTACAAAAACCAAAAGAAGGCCAACTGGTAGCTTTGCCTTATCCAAAGGGCTTTCAGATATAGGTGGTAAGCTTAAAGATAATTCTGAGGGTGGGTTCAAAGGGATGCATAATAAACCCTTTGGATTTTCAAAGGAAAATAAGCTTCCATTTGAAAAATACATTTTTAAGTTTGAAAATAAAAACAGATATACTGTTTTCCTACTGAGGAAAAGCCTATTGAAAATGAATCAGGCTTTCAAAGGGCAGTGATAAGAATCGTCCGCTTACTCCTCTTCTAACCACAGCAGGGCCTGCCAACCATGGGTAATTTCAGGCTATAGAGCATCTCCAGAGCTGCCCTCTCTCTCCATTTCTACTCTAAATCCACTGACTTCCTTTGCAACTCTCTCCCCGAATTCTTTATTCCTCTTCCCTTTTTCTTCCTTTTCTCATTATCCCTTTTCTGTTGACATTTCCTTCTTTTTTCTGTGTTTCCCTTCATTTTGCCTTTTTTTGGTCTCTTTTCTTTAATTGTTTGTGACATGGTATTAAAGCATGTGTATGCAGGGTCGGGCACAGCAGCTCATGCCTGTAATTCCACACTTTGGGAGGCAGAGATAAGCGGATCACTTGAGGTCAGGAATTCGAGACCAGCCTGGCCAACATGGCAAATCTCTATTTAGTTCTTACTTGTGAGACAGAGATCTTTTCATCTTTAGCAGAGATGAAACCCCATCTCTACTAAAATTACAAAAATGGGCATGGTGGTGCATTCCTGTAATCCCAACTACTCAGGAGGCTGAGGCAGGAGAATCGCCTGAACCCGGGAGGGGTAGGTTGCAGTGAGCTGAGACTGTGCCACTGCACTCCAGCCTGGGTGACAGAGTGAAACTCTGTCTCAAAAAAATTTAAAAATTAAAAATAAAGTATGTGTATGCATATATTTGTTATAGGTCACTTTTTTGAATATTTTGTTTCTCTGTTCTTAATTGGAAGTAATCTACTGTTTCTCTTGCTTTTTAAAAGTATTGATTGCCTTTGCTTTTCATCTGTGCAGCTCTAGGTCTTCTCCCACAGGCACTGTGGTGTGGTTTTGTTAGTTTGACTGTGGGAGGACAGCCTTATTTTCAGGAGCTGAGGGTTCTTAGGAGATACTTCACTGACACCCTCATGTACTGACATCAACCATTAACTAACATGCACTTCCCAAAGTCTCAATCCTGATGTTATGTGAAGCCTTGTCTTAAGGCATTTACAAGAGGTGTCTTGTAAAGGTGTGATCCAAAACACCCACAAGTCCACCACAGCACCTGGATCTCATCACAGGGAGGTATAGCAGGGATGGGATTGTCATTGAGGAACCAAGAGCTTCATAAGTGGAGATGCTCCCTGTTTAGAGAAAGGCTGAGTGAACCTGCAGGCAGTTGAATACAAAAAAGAAAAGCCTCAGAAGACACATGTGGTGGTGCCCATCTGGAAACTGGCCAGGGCTCTCTGGACTGCAGATTCCAGCTCTTCAGCCCTTCTGGGAGGTATGACCCTCATGTAAGGTATCCGACTCTCCTTTGCTATTGCCATGTTCTCCAAGCAATCCCAAACAGGGGACCTAGTTTCTGCTCAGCTCATCCACGGGGGACAATGCATTGATCTGTTAAAGGCAATGATAAGAACTACTGAACTGGGAAGAAGTTGCTTTGACAGAAAGCAATGGTTAAGGGCACCGGCTCCTGACTTCAAACCCTGCCTTCCACCATGACTGTATGATGCTGAGAAAGCTATTTAATTTTTTGTGTCAGGTTCTTCATCCATAAAAATATAATAATAATCTTTACCACATAGGGGTGTTGTGCAAATTACAAAATTAATGCATATGAAGTGCTTAAAATAGTTTTTGGCATGTAGCAAAGCACCCCAAACATATTAGCGATTATTATTGTTTTCCCAGAAGACCTTTATCAGCCTTTCTTTTTCTTAGTAGCTTATACTTTGCTGTAGTTGGAGAGGATTATTTCTTCTCAAAAGACTAATTGCTCTAAATGCAAATAAAAATTCTGCAAAAATAAATAGAAATGAGACAGTTATGCTCTATAAATGTAGAACATTTTTTATTTTAATTTAGTTATCTAATAACTTTTAAAAACATTCAGATGTTTAAGGTGAATTTGTTTTGCAGATTAATGAATAAGCTTTCAGATATAGATAACAAGAGCTATCTATTCTATAGATAAATTTACTATGTGCAAGAAGGTACTGTACTCTTTTATCTATTTAAGTCACATGGCTAGACGGGGCAGAGGCAGATTCAAACCTGGGCCTGATCTAAACTCAGGTCTCTGCTTTATCCCCCCAGTCTAGTCAGTCTCCATGAGCTTTGTTAGAATACCTTCAACCTAAGGAGAGGAGGCTGATGAGTTTGCAAATGTAAGGACTAGATCCTTGAATGTGGTGATATCACAAGGTCAGCACTCCCTTGGCATCCCCATCCCCTGCTGGTCTTCTCTGGGAAAATCCTCCCATATTGTCTTGGTGCCACACAAGATCTTGCTCGTGATTTTTTTTCCCAAAGAACCATTATAGACTTTTTAAAGAAACACAATTGTGCATTCCTTAATTAAGTCCTGTGAATTATTCCAAGGAACCTCTTCAGAATAATCACTGTTTCACAAAAATAAGATGACGACACCAATATAAGGTACATTATCTCCTACCCAGGGAATCAAGCTGAGTAATTAAAGCTTAAGGCGGATCCAATTATCCACAGCACACAGTCAGATTAAAAATCGGAGCTACGTGAGGAAGCAGAACCCAGAGGAACTCATGAAGCCCAGTGGCCTTAATTCCTGCAGCAGGAGGCTTGTGCAGGAGGAGCTGCCTTCCATGTCTCTGCCCACCCGCCACCCCACCCCTACCCCGCCCCACAGGGTCTTACCTTGTTCACAAAGTTTCTTGGTCAGAGAGCCCTCATCTTGAAAATAAATAATGCGTTTTTGTACGATGCTGGCCCTGTGGAGAAAGAAGACAGAAGCACAGTGGTGAGGAGGGCAGGAAGGCAGGTTTGGGGGATCAGTCAGACAGTCCCTGCTTGGCTTTGTGGCTTTGAGTGAGTCATCCCAGCTGTCTGTGTCTCCGTTTCTTCATGAGAAAATTAACATAACAGCAATATCTGCTTTATGGGGTTGTGGTGAGAACTAAGTTGGAAAATGTATGTCAAGAGATTAACACATACCTAGAAACCACTCCACTCAATATTAGTTACTAAATTGTTTTTGGTGGTAAGGTTATTGGAAAGGTAAGAGAGTGAACTAATAGTATTTTAATAACTTTTCTCAATGGTTCATTTTAATCTACTTTTCATGTTAAACTATTGAGGCCATTTATAGAGCAACCAAATTCAAATCACAGAAACATGTCAGATCCTCTTTGTGAAGGGGAAAAAGGAATTTAAAAATATATTTTGATTTGTTCTGAAAATGTCATTCTATATCTTTCCTGAAAGTCTAGACAAAACTGTCTCCTACATTCTGAACAAAGACAACTTCAGCTGTTATATCTCCCTCTTAAACATGTCAAATGCAGGATCTTAGAATTTGGAAAAAATACTTTGAGGTTGAAAAATGACTTACTTTTGGCCAGCACATATTTTCGCTTTAATTTGGGATTGCGCAGACATGCTTCTTTTATTTTAACCCACTCTGTTGTTGATTTTCAGCTGGCCTTGAAGGGGTTGGATACTGAAACCCAGAGTTTCAGTAATTTGAAAGTTTACAACATTTAAAACTGAGACAATGTGAAAGGATCTTGGGCCACTTCTATTGATTTTCCTCAGCAATGCTACTCAGTCAAAAGGTAATTTTCACACCCATTAACCCTATTTAACAAATATAGGGATTCCTTGACTCTATTATAGCTGACCACACTGAAGGAGTATTAGAGTCACATGATCTACACTGTGTCACATGATTCCAGACCCAGGAATGGGGCTGTGTGTGCATGGATCCACAGAGTTTGGAGGCAATCTTCCTGACGGTCTGGGCCTAGGCCAGGATGACTTTCCAAAGAAATGTCTACTCTACATCTAGTCTTGCACAAAATAATACAATTCTGACCATCCTGCAGATGTCTTTTACAGTCATTCCTTACCCAAGAAAGACAAGATGTTGAAATAAATGAATGAAATATGCTTCCTGTCTATGCAAAGCTACTTTGATCATTGTTATGAAGCAAAAGAAAGTTTCCTTGGGCCAAGAGAATAACAGTCTTCTCTAGGCCAAAGCCAAATAACAAAGCCTTTTATTAGTCAGAGCATCCCATCATCTCCAACAGTGCTTTTCAGAGTGTTTTCCACTCTGTGCCTCCAGGACCCCTGTGGAGGGGAAGGGGCAGGCTTAGTGGGAAGTATCCTAGACCCCACATTCCTGCTTCAACCAAAGGCTCCATCCTAATTTCAACCACAACAGCCTCCTACCCCGTTCGTCTTCCCATTATATTCACTGGTGTATTTTCAACAAATGTTGTGGGTTCTGCTTAGGGGCCTGAGGGAGGTTCCAGGACACTGTCATAAACAAGCCGGATGGGGCCACACTACCCATCCTCAAAGTTTACAGCACAGTAGGAGAAAGTATCAAATAACCAAACCTGCAGCTGATCATTTAACACAACCTTGATTAAAGGTTACAAGGGAGTCCACAGAGTGCAGGAGAGCATAGAATAGGGAGTCCTAACCTTTTCTGGGAAAGGCTCCCCCAAAAAAGGGTGGCAGAGCTGAGGTTTGAAAGATCAAACTAGGAGCTAACTAGGCAAGTGGAAGGGAGGAGACAGGGAAAAGGCATCCCTTATAAAGTTCTTCAGGAGGGGAGGAACATGGGCTCATGGGAGGACCTACGAGTAGAAAGTCAGGTAGGTAGTATAGATTATACACACCTAATCTGAAAATCTAAGATCTGAAATGCTCCAAAATCCAAAACTTTCTGGGTGCTGACAGGACACTATAGTGGAAAATTCCATGCCTGACCTCATGTATCAGGTCACAGCTAAAACATTTATTGGCAGCACATACATTTAGGGTTAGGAATGATGGTGATGCCAAACAACCACAAACTGTCCACATGGCAGGCTGCGGTGGTGACACCTTTGCTCTCTGATGGCTCAATGTTTGTGTAAAACACAAACTTGTTTTAGGCACAAAATTATTAAGAATAATGTTTAACATTACTTTCAGGCTATACATATAAGGGCCTATTCATGTATATGTTTGAAATGTGCATGAATTGTGTGTTTAGACTTGGGTCCCATCCCAAGATACCTCATAGTGTATATGCAAATATTCTAAAATCTGAAAAAAATCACAAATCTAAAACATTTCTGGTCCCAATTATTTCAGATAAGGAATACTCAACCTGTATGAGATGAGCTGGGAAGATGGGTAGGGCCACATTACCCAGAGCCTGCAGGGAGATGGCATTTCACTCCAAGTTTAATGAGATGGAGAGTGTGCCCAGAGGACTGAGATGATCAGATCTGCTCTTTTAAAAGAGTACTGGGACATAGCAAAAACCAGTTGGTTTGGACTGCATGGGAGCTGCAGTGGACAGAGCTCCCATGCAAATCAAGTTTTGTTTCCATAAAGCTCTCTTGTTAAAAATCAGTCATCTACAGGATAAAATACAAACTTATAATATTCAAGGGTCTTTATAATTTTCCCCAAACACGTCCCGGCTTCAGCTGTCATCACTTTGTGCCAAGCTTCCTGGCTTGCGGACTTTCGATGTTTATTCTTGTGTGAACACCTCTTCAATTCGACCAGACCTCTGCCTGTGCTGCCACCTCTCCCAGAATCACCCGTACCTGCCTTTGCTTGCCTCTGTAATAAATATTCTCAATCTTCTTCCTGCTACTGTAAATAGGGGGGACAATGGCAAAGCCTATCATTTAAAAGTATGATCATGCATAGAAAAGTAATTGCCCTCAAATTTTTCAAATACATGATTATAAAAATTTGGGAGAACTAGAGATGAAAAACATGTATTTCCTATAAGATGTCTCAGCTTCCTCAATATTCTATAAAGTCTAAGGCAACCCATTTCCTCTTTTTAATAATTGTTGTCATTTCTGAGCCCGCACTAAGGAGGCACTTAATATGCATTATTACCTTATATAACTTATGCTTTATATATGACAGGTCCTCAAATTCTTCATCCAAAACCCTTGGTCTGGATGTGTTTTTGAATTTAGAAATTTTTAGATATCAGACAGTTAAGATTGTATATATACCATTAATACCTCTATAATCAAACACATCAATATTCTGCAGTAAAATGTTAGATTATGGGTCCAGGTGCTGTGGCTCACACCAGTAATCCCAGCACTTTGGGAGGCTGAAATAGGTGGATCACTTGAGGTCAGGAGTTTGAGACCAGCCTGGCTAACATGGTAAAACCTCATCTCTACTAAAAATACAAAACTTAGCTGCGCGAGGTGGCCCATGCTGCTTGGGAGACTGAGGCAGAAGAATCGCTTGAACCCAGGAGGTGGAGGTTGCAGTGAGCCGAGATTGTGGCACTGCACTCCAGCCTGGATGACAGAGGGAGACTCCATCCCCCTGAAAAGTTAGATTATGTATGAATTTCATTTATCCTCCCTAAGAGTACTGTTACTACCTATTCACTTTTCGGTCTCCTGTGCTAGATTCCAAGATTTGCACCTTATTTCTCCAAATGTTAGTATCATTCTACTACCAGTGTTCTAGGAGAAGGAACAGGGTTCGGGACAGGAGAGAATCTGAGGTGAATGTGGCTTAGGATGTGATAGTAGGCACTCTAGTGGGTCGTTAGACATAGGGCATTATAACTCTGGAGAGCTGGGAGGGAATGGGAGTGTGAACGTGGGAGTTGCTGGCCTGGGTAAGAGTCAAAGGATTTGGAGTGGCTGATATCACCCAGGGAAAGTGTGCAGAGTTGAGAGTGAGAGTCAAACTGAGCCCAGAACCCTGAGGAAGACCAACATTCACCTACAGAGGTGCTAGCGGAGACCAAGACTTTGGTACACTTGGTTGCAGAAGTTTCTTTTTATTCCTCATTTGGTCAACTCCTGAGAGAATTTTACATTCTGAGAAAATGCATTTTGAGTCTATTCCCACCAAAACTATAAAACTCAGCTGAGGTTTATAAATCATATTATCGTTCAGAAAAATAATAGCTTTACAAGATGAGAAAGCTGTTAGTAAGAACTCCCTTAGCATTTCAAAATGACAAATTTCTCCCATTCTGTGTTGCAATTTGGCAGTACTGTTGCATAGCATTTATACACTGAATGCTCTCTTATCGTAAGAGAGCATGTTAAGGAAATGTAAATTAAATTTCTCAGTATGTTAGCTTCTCAGACTTTAGAATATTGAGGTTCTAAATAACTCACTAATCATTTCAAAAGTTTTCTTTTCAACCTGAAGTGAACATTTCCAAAAATGCCATCCTGAATCTCTTAGGTGCTCAGCCTTTTCTGTTTGGAGGGTTTATTCATTTCCCACTCTTTTTCCTGAGGGAATTGCCTGTTGGGGTGAAGTTAGAGTTTGTTAAGTTGTGGGTTTGCTGTCTAGTGCTAAAAGGGGCTGGGATCCCTGCTCTCAGGGGGAGAGAGATCTCAGAAACTGAAGTACTCGGGAGAAATCAGGTCATGAAATGACTTAAAAAATATACCTGGATCCTCAGGGAATGGGTCACAGCCATGCAGAGACAATTCATGTAAGTTCCTACTGCGATGTGTTGTATACGGTAAATTTCCAGTATGTGGTGGTCATTATCATTGCTGCTAAGTCACCAGCTCCTAACAAAAAGTACCTGGCACATAATAAGTACTTAATAAACAGTAGTTATTTTTATGATTGATGTCAGGTCTGTTTCTTTGCTTGTGGAAGGAGTAGTGAGAGTACTACCTTGGTCAGCTGCTGCTGACAGAGACAATACATTGTCAAAATGAAGGTTGGGTTTGTGGTCTCTAGACTATTTTTGCCAGCCTTCTTCCCAATTCCAGTAAAATCCTTATTACTGAACATTTATTGAAATACTTTATAAAATTTCCCTATGATCTCAGTAATGTTTTCCATAGGATTGGTCCAGTTTATAACCAGCAATATTTATTCCCATCTACCAATGAAAAAATTAACTGTGGGATGACCCAGGAATCAAACATTGAAGTCATCGTGATGATAATATCAGATGCTGAGGCCATCTCCCTTATTTTACTTCACAAGGATGCCAAAGGCTAACTGAATGATGGCCGCATATTTATCCAAAGGCTGTATGCATGCCAGGATGCACACTCACCAATCTTGTATTTGGTTTTAGGTAGATCTCAAGAAATGGAGGTATGTCCAAGAGTTAACAAGTATCCAGGAAGCCCATGACAGTGTGCCCATGGGAGAGGAAAAGTGAAAACTTATCTGCAGGATTCTATCTACAAGACTCTCAAGAACTCCATGATTGTTCAAGGATAAGGCTGCAGTCTCTGCTTGGGGTCACAAAGCTATAGATTCAGAGGGCATCTACCATGATGGCAAAAAAGCAATTCCAGTAGCTACCATGAGATTATTCCTAATTAATTATCATTCACTCATAAAACATATGTCGTGCACTCATTTTGTGCCAGGCACTATGTTAGGAGCTGAAACTTCAAAGAGGAATAAGAAACGATGCCTTCCAGTAAGCAGCTCCTACTCCAGCGGGTGAAAAGAGAGAAACAGGAAAAGGAAATTGGAAATCAATGTGGAACATGTTAATGGAGGAGCCATGGGAGAGAGAGGTGAAGCGAATAACTTCACAATGGCAAGGCTTCAAGAGGAAGAGACGATGGCAGCTCTGAAGGTCTGAATTGAGAGAGGTGCATGGGAAATAGAGACTCTGTGAGACACATGGTAGGAAAATTCATCAGGACTTAGTAACATATTGGATCTAAGGCAGAAAGAGAAAGTTAAGCATAAGATATTTTATTTATTTATTGTTTATTTAACAGTTAAGCGCTTTCCTATGTGCTTGACAAATATTAACTCATTTAATCCCCCCAACCAAGAGGTAGGCATTACTATTATCCCTATTTTACAGATGAGAAAACTGAGATAGAGGGAGGTAAGTGAACTGACTCCCTAGGTACGAACCCCAATGACTAGAGGGAGACATAGCTATGCTAGGATTGACACAAAAGACAGGGAGATTAGAAAGACTTTTTATTATTATTTTTATGTGGTTGTAAAAAAGAATATAAAGTGATTGTACTCTGCCTGGTTTCTCCCAATAGTGACACTTTGCAAAACTTAAGTATAACTGTACAACCATGATATTGATGTTGGTATAATTCATTGGGCTTGAGTCTGGGTACAAAATGGTGAAATGAGGTTAGATGAAAGCCAGATCATGCCATTCTAAAGAAACTCTGGCACTTTCTATGACAGAACATACCCCAATGACTCTCACAACACGAATCTGATAGAATCCCAATCAAAGAATCATTTACAAGTGCTGTGGTAACTCAGCGGAGGTGGCCATTTCTGGCTGGGATGAGGTGGGGATAAAGGTGGAGTTGGGGGAAGTGTTTGTGGAAATGAGGTTGACCAGGTGTGACTTCTTGGAAAAGTGGCACAGGAGTTGGACTTGGAGTCCTAGAGACTAAGTCTGCAAAACCAGGGACAGGAAATTTGGAGTAGAGCTGCACAATTAAGAGAGAACCTTGGCAGGCCCACCATCCGTGGTCCTTGGAAACAACGTTCTCTGCTCTGAGCAGACATCTCGACCTGAATCAGAGGTATCAGCTCCACACAGTGCTGCACACCCATGCACAGCTTTGTTTATTTCCAGAAGTTGGCTAAGAGGTTAGGTAGGCTCTCAACAAGACTACAATCCATTCCCAAACATGTATGGTCATTGGATTTCTCAAGCTCTTGATTTGCAGTGCACAAAGTTACACTACAAAGCCCTGGTTCTGATTTCAATAAAAATGGAAGGAAAGCTAGTTTTAGTGCTCAGTTTATTTCCTCTTCAAAATTTAGACTGACCTAGGGATAACAGGGTTACCATGATCCCATTTTCTCTCATATTGTTCAACTTCAGACCCCATCTTTATCATATACCTGGTCAATACCATTACTCTAGCACTTTAAAACTTACCTTTCTCCCCAAATCCAATGGAAAACTAATGAGGAATAGATTTTCATATAAGAGATGTAAAAAGAATAAAACTGGATTGTGTTTTAAAAGAACTAATTTAGATGTAAGAGGTATTAAAACCAGACAGACATTCATTTACTCATGAGTTTGTCTAACAGAGTAAGTGCCACAAAGCTGTGTTAGGACTTAGAGATACAAAGATGAATAAACTATTGTTTGTTTGATACCAAATAGTTGCCAGCCTGACAGGAGAGTGACGTAATCTGTTGAATCAAAACACTGCACAGCAAGTCCTGGCATCTACCCAGCATCCATTCCCTCCATCTTCCCCTCTTGCAGAGCTGTCATTTTGTTTGGAGTAATATCAGACATGCTGGTCATGACAGTCTTGTTCCTGCTTTCCCAGCCTTCCTTGTTGCTGGTGGCAGGACACGTGACCCACATGTGGCCTCAGTAACATAACGAGAAGTTTGCAAGATGGAAGAGACTAAGTCTGTAAAACCAGGCACGGGAACTTTGCAGTAGAGCTGCACACCTAAAAGAGACCCTTGTGAGGAAGTTTTGCTTTCCAGGCAAGACAAATAAATGACCCACCATGGCCTTTCCCTTACAAACACAATGTGTGGAACAAGGCGGCCATTTTGCTACCATGAAGAAAGGCCAAGAAAAATCACAGAGACACTGGCCCTGACATCAGTTAGCTGCTGAAAGAATACCAGCAGTCACTTACCCTGGGGCTTCTTGTGGTATGGGAAAAATAAACCTCTATTTGTTGAAGCCATCATCAGCCAAGTTTTCTAATGAATGCTGCTCTTAAATGCATGCCTAACTGATGGAAAAAGGCATGGTGGGAAAAAGGAAGGGCAGTTCAGAGGAAAGGAAGAGCCAGGCTCTGTCTGGACCCATATGTAGGCCACATGGTTGCACCACTGGGGAGCCGTTGAAGGTCTTTTGTTGTTGTTTTGTTTGAGACAGAGTCTCACTGTGTTGCCCAGGCTGGAATGCAGTGGCATGAACACAGCTTACTGTAGCCTCAACCTCCTGGACTCAAGTGATCCTCTGGCCTCAGCTTCTTGAGTAGCTGGGACAACTGGCGCCTGCCACTATGCTTGGCTGCTTTTTACATTTATCGTAGAGGTGGGGTCTTGCTATGCTGTCTGGGCTGGTCTCGAATTCCTGGCAAGTGATCCACTTGGCTAGGCCCCTCAAAGTGCTGGGATTACAGGCGTGAGCTATCACTCCCAGACTGTAGGTTTTTGGTGGGAGTGAGTGGCAGGGATGCTCTTGACCAGAAGAGACTCTGAGAAGAAGGACAGCTGTGGACAGGGCCTTATAAGAAGGCCTTGGATTTGGGAACCAGAGGGTCCCTGTGCTGGGTCAGGCCTTCAAGTTTACACTCCAGAGATGTGGCTATAAAGGAAAGGTGGGGTGGGGGTTGTGAGTAGGAATTTCACAGGAAAACACAAGCAAGGGAAATATTCTTGTCCTCTCTGGAGGAAGTTTTCACATGCCTGTAAGGTGAAGCTGAGGAAAGAGTGGAAATCCTTAGGGGTACCTGCTGGATCACTGGCTGGAAATTTGTCAGCTGTTGGAAAACTCTTCAGCTCATATGAATGAAATAAATAGGCTGCAGGAGGTAGTCCTGGTTGTGGAAGCGCTGACAGGCAGGTAATTCTAGATAGTTAACAGGACTATTTCTCATTTTCTATAATTGTTTTAAACCAAACTATCCAGTGTCTTTTGACCCTTAATGGTTTCCTTCCTCTGGTTTAAATTATCCATGGTATTTCTTGCAAAGAGATATTTGTCTAATCCCTGAGCCTGGGGTGAAGGCTCACACACATCATTAAGTCAAAAAATCTTTTCTCTTAATAACACATGAACAAGGGGTTTGATGTTACTGAAAAATTACTTTTATTTTTCAATCAGCCTTAGCACATTACTTAGCATTTTGCAATTGATTAGTGGTACCTGGGGTATTACTAGTCAAGGGACAACTGGCAGGCTGTATGACATTATTTAGCTGGTGATTATTAATGCCTCTTACAGTTCACTTGCTAGTCGGTGACCTACCCAGCTCTCCCTACCAACCTCTTCACATCCATAAACACTTTCTTAAACTCAGAGCCCCTTGGGTCCAGGGACTGTGTCTTATTCATCATTGCGTTCCTGGGTCCTAACAGAGGATCTAGCCAAGGCTTATCAAATCTGGGGTTCTTAACAGGGTTTGCATACAGGTTGTAGGATGATGAAATTTTGCTTGTTGTGCACAAGTGCATTTTTCTGAGTAAGAATTCATAGCTTTCATCAGCTTCTCAAAGGGGTTCCTGACCCCAAAAAGCTTAAGAATCACCATTAGGTCTGAAACATATGAGAGCAAATATGCAGAAAGACATGAATGCCATTCCATTTAATAAAACATTTCAACTAAGATATACACTTGTTTCCTGAAGATTAAGGTCAAATTTTTATTCCAAGCACCCAAGACTTCAACTGCTTTCTCTCCAGACTATGCTCTGATCCAAAATAGAACCTGTCTCAGCTGGAAAACAAGAAATAGAAAGTGAAGTGTTGCTCTTGGGTTTCTCCGGTGTTCTGTGCAGAGTCCTTGCTGCTCTGCGGCTGGGCGTGGGTGTAATCACATAATCACCCCAGCCTCTAAGGAACGGGAAATGCTGCCACATTGCAAGCTCCCTCTTGGCTGGGTTCATGCAAGTCATTACTCCCTGCAGTTCGTCCCACTTTGCCTTGGCTTCAGCCTCCTCCCGCTTCTGTGGGTTCCTGCAAACTAGGGCTGGCTGCTAGAGCACTGTCCTCTCAGGTATAAGGAAACAATCCAGGTGACAGAGCAAGGTCCTTGAGGGCAGGCCACCTGCCCTTCTTTCTGTTTCCTCTCACTCAGGTTTTCTGCTGTGGAAATGGGAGTGTCCTGAAGAGTAGTAGAACTGGCTGTTGGGAGATGCTTGCTCCTTTAGGTGGGGTTGGAGGTGTGGGAGGGGGTTACCGTTCTCAGCTAGGAACTCATAGTCCATGATGGGTTCCAAAGGATCTTTGAAACCCTGAAAAAATTGTATGGAAAGTATATGCAAAATTGTAAGCATGTGCATTGCTTTGGGGAGAGATTCTATAAGAGCAGCTCTCTAAAGTAGAAGCCATGATTTTCATGCCTGCTAGTACCCACCTGACTCCCCTCTACCCCACCCTAAGGAAGGACACACAGAGATTAAATGAAGGATTTTCTGGTTAATTACTGCAGCAACCTCCTAATGGTCTCCTTCCTTGCCAACCCATCCCATTTACCTATGCTCTGCCAGGGGACTGATCATCACCTCTTCTTTATCACTTTCTTTCACACATTGTTAGCAATGATAGCACCACATCCTAATTATCCCACCCCCCACCTACCACACTCCAGCACAGGGTCTGGCACACAGTATATCCTCCCTGAACAAAGGCTCCTCTCTCACTTACAGGTTATAGTCCAAAGTCTTGGCTAAACATCCACAATCCTGAACACTGGGGTACAAATGACCTTTCAGGTTTGATACTCCCCTCCCCAAGTACCTGAACTCAGCTTTACTGTGTGGATGTGTCACATGTCTCCTCTTCACTTTTACCCTCCTCTCTGCCTAATCAGATCCCAATCATCTGACACTGTCTCACTTCCTCCTCAGAGCTGCACTGACCAGGACCATCAGAAGTGACGTGTCCCTCCACCAGACTTCTAGAACACAGTTTGTTGTTACTGTTCATTTGGCATTCAGGCATTGGGTGCTGTTGATGTTTGCTTGAACTTTATTTAATATCTTGTATTATCCCTTGATTTATTGCCTGTTTATATTTTGCATTTCTGCCTGAATTCCGAGCTTTTTGAGGGTAGGAACCTTGTTACTCCACTGTGAACCCTCTAACATTTGGCACTGAGCTTTCATACAGGAAACATTGCAGGTGTGCTGATGTGATGTATTTTAAATACACTGACTTTCCCCATAATTCAACTCTTTTATATTCAACACATAATTTTGAGTGTCTACCATATGTCCACAATCTGGCAAGAAGCATAAACTCCTCTGTATTAGCAGTGCCACCCAGAGTGCTGTGTGATCAGCAAACAGTGACTGGTCTGAATCATGAAACATTTCCCACTGCATAAAGGCTGTTTATGCCTTCTGTGTTTTGACCAAGCTAGGCAGTTTGGCTGATGGCAACCATTGTTCTCAAAAGGAACCACAGAGGCTGAACTCAAAATCCCTTCACAATGTTGGGAATCAGCAGGATGATGGTATGTCCAGCAGCAGGAGGTAAAACCAAGCACAGAGCTTTCTTATAAAAAAGACACTTGCTGATTGCACAATGCATTCGACTTTGCTCATCCATTGAGTTACCCCACGTTTCTTCTTTTCAATATCTGTGACCCTATTATAGCATCTGACCTCATCCTTATGTGGCATAAACTCATCAGAGGTAAGTCACGGTCATCTTGGACCCTCACAGAGTTCTGGGGCAACAGCATGAGACCACATGTAAGCTACAAAATCTAGGCATGATCTGTCCTGTTTCCTAATCTTTCTCATAGAAGTATTTTCAGCTACAAAAAAGGAAGGAAGGAAGGAAGAAAGGAAGAGTGGGAGAAGGGAAGAAAAAAGGAAGGCAGGAAGGGAGGGAAGGAAGGAAACCAAGAACTCTAGTTTTCTTAGTGAAAAATGTGGAAAAGAAATTAATGTGATCCCATTTTAATGCAGAGCAGAAGGTAAATGACAGTTTTTAAAAACATTTTATTTTAATGGTAAACCACTCGTGTTTACGCTGGGAGACTTGGGAATGATGCTGGAGCTTCTGTGTTAAACAAGGTACTGCAAATTGTTTTCAAGTTGGCAAGGAATAAATTAAAACCCAATATATAAGTAAAAATATATATCCTAAAGTTGACAATGTAACATGTACATTTCCATGTTGCACATCTGGGAGACATGAGGGAGTTGAACTTCAGAGAATGTGCCCCTTGAAAACACTTAAAACCTTTACAAAGCAGGGTAGGTAGAAGTCACAGAGGAGAGAGAAAAAAAAGAGGGAAGGATGGGGAAGCCTTTATTTCCTCATCTCTGTAAGGGAACAAGAGCAAAACCAGATAGTTGCCACCTCTATGGTGCAGCACAACAGACATCCCTGAAGCTGGACTCTCGTGGTGTGGTGGGCCCAAACTTTTTCTAGGGTCTTTGTCCTGGTCACTGCTTTGTTTGTAAATGGATGAGTCTGGGCCATGAGATTTTTTTTTTTTTTCAGTTTCATCATCTTTTTTTTTTTATTTTTTATTATACTTTAAGTTCTAGGATACATGTGCATAACGTGCAAGTTTGTTACATATGTATACTCGTGCCATGTTGGTGTGCTGCATCCATCAACTCATCAGCACCCATCAATTCATCATTTATAT
>NW_012117155.1:298925-372650 GCF_000951035.1 Colobus angolensis palliatus
GGAGTTACCTGATTTTCCAGGTGTTGTGTGTCTCAGTTCCCCTGGCTAGGAAAAGGGATTCTCTTCCCCCTTGCGCTTCCCAGGTGAGGCGATGCCTCACCCTGCTTCAGCTCTCGCTGGTCGGGCTTCAGCACCTGACCAGCACCCATTGTCCAGCACTCCCTAGTGTGATGACCCCAGTACCTCAGTTGAAAATGCAGAAATCACTGGTCTTCTGTGTCGCTCGTGCTGGGAGTTGGAGACTGGAGCTGTTTCTATTCGGCCATCTTGCTCTGCCCGCCTCGGCCATGAGATTAAGATGTACATTTCCCTAGCTTTCTGGATGTCTCCATTCGACGGATGTTTCTACTACAAAGTGTGATGCATTTCAAGAAAGTCAACTAGCAGAATTCTTATCCTCGGAGGATATTTGGCAACTATCTTTTGGTAATAACATTTTGCACTGTATTTAATGCCTCTCCATCCAAAGGCATCAATATGTACAGTGTTTCTCTGGGCTGACACAGATAGTCTTGAAAATCTATAATTCACTCTCCTGCCAATTTGGATTCTTCTCTATTCAAGCTCCCCTAGAGATGACCAGAAGTCCCTCATGGCCAGAGGTCAAATGCCACTGATTGTCCCAGTTTGCGATGCTATTGTACTGGATTGTCAGTAGAAAAGGTAGTAAATCCTAGCTTTCCATGTGTCTAGTACCCTTCTTAGGAAATGTAAGCCAGTTTTTTGATCCATAAATGTTTATGATTTATGAAACATGTTTTGGAGAAACAATTAACTGCAAATAATTACACTAGGGATCAATGCATGAGTCAAAGTCCCCCATGTTAGACTTGGATGCTGGCCATTTTGGGGTTGCCTTCCTGCTGACCCTGCCCAGTAAGGGTTCTGAATATTGAATGATGTGAACTGACCTGCTTAAATTCTGTCTTTTGGGAAAAATAAATGTCAAATTAAGAGAAGATGAGTCGCTTATACAGGCGTAGGTCCAGAGCAATGGACAATTGTCCAGAGCACTTTTCTCCTAGAACTGTGGTATATCCCACTGTGACCCAGTACTACCAAGGCTGATGTGATGATGCAACTAGCCAAGCTATCCCACATCCCATGTATTTGTGCAATAAACTTCCAGCACTGAGGGTCAACTTGTGTGTGAGGAAGACCACGTGCAAGCCTGCAGTTAGCAACACTGCCAGTTGCATCGTTGGGCTCTTGTTGTAGTGGTTAGGCCTCATCAGCATAAAAATGAAGTTGTTTTGATTTGATGCTGTCTGTCTGCTATCAGAAAACTGTTATTAGGAAAATCACATTAATTAGTGACAGCTGAGCAGAGAACCAGCTTTCAGAGCTGCAGCTGCAAATCTCTGCAATCTGACTGTTGACTAAATAGCCTCCAAGTGTATTTAATCACGTTAATTTTGTTTTCCTCTATCTGTATTACTGTTTAGGGCTCGTAGTTAATCTACATTAAATAGTCTGATACCATTAGCATGGTTTAAAGAATAATATCAGTAACACTATTCTTCCATGATTTACTGGAAGTGATATACTCTTTGGCTTAATGCTAATATTTTAATTTTATGCAGGAAAATGGAGAATTAATTAAGAGTAATTTAAAAGCTTGACCTATTAACTGAAATATTTGATTAAGCTGAAAATTTAATTTTATAACCGATGATGGATAACAGAATTAGATGACTGGATAGATGGATGGATGGATGATTGGATAGAATGATACATAGAATGACAGATAGATGATAGATATGTACACTCATACACACATAAGGACTTGAACCTTCTAAATTCTAATTCTTACCAGCTTATTACTTGTCCTTATAATCATCATGAAATCAGCGTGCTAAAGACATGGTACAATAGAAAGATCTCTGTAGTCAGGCAGATCAAATTTGATTCTGGATCTAGCTGTTTTGTGTGTAGGTGAATTTCTTCCCTGAGCCTCAGTTTTCTGTCCCACAAATTGGGCTTAAAACCTACTTTATGGGGCTCCTGTGTGCATTAACGAACTATGTTGGTGTAGAAAGTTCCTAGTATGAGGTAGGAGCTTGGAAAATGTTATCTTTCCTTCTTCCTTCTCCTTTAAACCTTGTGTTACTATTTATTATAACTTCTCATACATTTATACCTTTTCTACCAATCTAGAGAATTAATGGAACCCTTATAAGGTAGGGACTCTCTCTTGTTCACCGTTGTACCTACCCACAGTATACAGCCCAGTAACTGGGACCTACTGGATGTTGGTACCAATGGATCAGTGTTGGCCCACGTGCCTTGGCTTTATCACCAACCAGTATGACAGTGATAACTAGCATCTACTGAGTGCTTACTATGTGCTAGGCACACTGTAGTAGACATTTTATTTAGTTCAAAGGTTTGCAGCCCCGGTTGCTCATCAGAATCATTTGGGTGCGCTAATTCCATCCGACAGATGAGATCAGAATTTCCAGAGGTGGGACCAAAGCATAAGTGGGTTTGAAAAGCTGCTCAGGTGATTCCAATATGTAGCCAGGGCCAAGAATCCCTGGTGATCTTGTTTGATTCTCCCACCTATGAGTAGTACTCCTTTTGCAAATAAATGAAGCTGAGGTACAGAGGGATCAAGTACTTTGCTTAAGTTCAGCTGTTAAGAGGTAGTCCAGCATTAGGAGTCCAATGACTTTGAGTTCACAATCCATACCCTTCTCCACTGGGCTCTCCTGCCTTCCATTTGGCAAGGAAATTCCCAGCTAAAACTACTGGGTGTTAGACAGTATGTAGGTATCCTTGGTATTAGGCAGTCGATTTTGACCATCACAAAAGAAAATGTGCAAAAGCCCAGCAAATCAGTTCTATTCTAAAAGTGAAGACCAGGTTTCTGTCTTGATGTTTATACTCATAGTCTGTGTGATCCAATTCAAATCACATTACTTCTCTGAGCTTCAATTTCTCACAATATGATGTTGACCTAGCAAGAGTAGTTGAGGGGTAGAGTGGAAGGTGCTCTGCAAACCCTAAATTACTTTTAAAAATGTAAAGGGGTACTTCCCGTGCCTTTGTTCCCAATTCCCATTTTATAAGGAGGAAAACAGGCTCAGACTGTGTAGAGCCAGGATTCCACCCTTGACCTGTGTGACCCTAAAACCCATCTGCAAGGGGGAAATCTTTGCCTAACAGAATGTTTAGAACCAGTCAAGGACCTTCTTGACAACACAGTTAGCAGAAGCATGTGTACTGCCAGGCAGGTGTGGAAAGGGGGATTTTTCCTGGCTGCAGAGGAATAATGGAATAACCAGGCTTTTCTGTAAAAACCTGTTCTAGAAATGACTGTGGAAGCGGCTGCTAGGGGGAACTTGCTCTTCCCTCCCTCCCACACTCTTCCCCAGCCAGTAACTCTGTCACTTCCTGGCTTTGTTCCAGGGGCTAAAGGGAAAATGGAAATGTAGCCTGGTTCCAAAGAAAGCTTGGCATTTCAGGTTCTCAGATGAATATTTATGTGCCAGTGCCTCTAGTCATTCTGCCTTGTTTTCTCTCCTTTCTTCCCCCAATCCTAGCACAAGCCTGGCATATAGTAGGTGCTCACTAAATGTTTGTCCAATAAATAATTGAGTCCTGAGGGGGTGGTGGGGGCTCCACAGTGGTGGAAAGTATGTTTCCCATTCCCTCCTGCCCAAGACCACATGCAAAAGAACCTTTTTCACCTTCTACATTTTGACTTTGGCTTATTCAGTTTCCATCCTGAACAGCTCACCTTGACCCAACTTTGTGCCCAGTTTCTTGCTGGGCACAGCCCTTCCCCCGAGGGCCCTTTGGACCTGATCCTTGATTTGACCCTTTGCTTCCCTCCTCCACTATGAGCTACGCTGGCTCTGCAACCACCCTGGGTAAAACTCTCACTAGTCCAGCCCAGGCTGCAGGTGTCCCTGGACCCATTGCAGGTCTCACACAACTGATGACAGGGCAGGCACAAAAAGGCAGTGAGTGGGATGAGGGGAGATGGCTGGAATGGGTAAGACGCCCCAATAGACAGAGGTTGTAAGATCCCCACTCCCTTTACACCTCTGGTTATAGAACTATTGAGGCTTTCAAGACACTTTATGAAAGACATAATCCCCCTGAGAATTCAGCCTTGTTAAAGATGTACTCTAGCACTGTGGTAGATCAAAAGCTTACGCTACAGAGTTAGACTGTCCAGAGTTCAAATCTCAGCTCTGCTACTTATGAGCTACATGATGTTAAGCAATCTTCAATTTTCTTCTTTGTAAAATGGAGGAAATAATAGTATCTGCATTATAGGATTGTGGGCACGTATTTTAGCAATTATTGTTACTGTCATTAAAAAATTAGAAAAATACCCAGCTGAATGCTCAAAGAAGGGATATTTTGGCAAAGGAAGCGATAAAGAAGAGAAGGAAAGTATAGAAAAAGAAGAACATTCATTGAGCACCCACTCTTTAGCATGGCCTCACCATCTCCCCAATCACAGTCCTCCCTACTCTACCTGCTTGCAGGTCCCCTAATGTTCCCTGCCTTCTTTGGTCTAGTGAAAATCCCACACTGTTCCCTCTGCTTCCCCTCACCTGTTGCCTTTTTGCCACTGCTCTCTGGACCTTCCTCACCACCCTCAACAAGGATGGGTGCCTGCCCAACTCCACCCTATGCTTCTCTCGGGGAGGCCCTTTCATACCATGCGGTTGCTGCCTGTTGACTGGCTCATTTCCCACCACTCTACGAGTCTCCGGTCACACCGGCTGCACCCTGCTCAGCTCTGTATCCTTGCTGTCTGGTATGGCGCTTGGGATGGGATGAAGGTGCTTAGTATATATACACTACAGGAAGGATCACTGAACGAACCAACTCAGCCCAGCCCCTCAGGTCTGGCAAGTCCCTGCCTGCCTTCCTGATTGAACCCGGTGTCTTCTCATCAAAATCTTGGCCCAACCTTCTGAGAGAAAAAAGCCAGGGAGAAAAGAAAAAAATGAAGGAAGGAAGGAAAGATGTAAATACAGCTTTTTCCCCTCCACCCTAACACCCCTTGGATTTTGCCCTGAGTCCTTTTTTTGTTTGTTTTTGAGACAGGGTCTCACTCTGTCCCCCAGACTGGAGTGCAGTGGCGTGATCATGGCTCACTGCAGCCTCAATCTTCCTTGTTCCAGTGATCCTCTTACCTCAGCCTACTGAGTAGCTGGGACCACAGGCATGCATCACCATCCATGCCCAGCTAATTTTATTTTTAAGTTTTTTTCTTTTTTGTAGAGACATGGTCTCACTATGTTTCCCAGGCTGGTCTTGAACTCCTGGGTTCAAGCAATCTTCCTGCCTCAGCTTTCCAAAGTGTTGGGATTACAGATGAGCCACTGTGTCTGGCAACCCTGAGTCTTTTTCATTTGAAACCATTTCAACCTTAAAGAAAACTTACAAGAGCAGTATAAAAAACTTTTTTACCCTGAAGCATTTGAAAGTGAGTGGTTGACATGATGCCTGGTCAGCTCAAGTACTTTTTTGTGTGTAATTCCTGCAACGATATTCTCCCATTTAACCACAATACAACCATCGGATTAGATAACATTGATATATCTAATCCGCAAACCCTATTCACATTTCAACAATTATTCTTTTGCAGGTAATATATCTAGTTTAGAATCACAGTGTTGCACTTAGATTTCATGTCACTTTAGTTTCCTTCAATCTAGAATCTTCCTCAGTCTTTGACTTTGAAACTTGAAGATTACATGTCATTTATTCTGTAAAATGTTTGAGCTTGTCTGATGTTTCCTCATAATCAGATTCAGGTTATGCATCTCTAGCAGGAATATCACAGAACTGACACTGTATTGTTTTCTTCTCATTGCATCCTATCAGGTGGCACACATTATAGGTGACTGCCAGATTTCTCCATTCTAAAGTTCTTGCTTTTCTCCCTTTTTAGTGATTAAGTATTTCAAGGCAAGTACTTTGAGATTATAGAAACATCCTATTCCTTATCAAACTTTCCAATTATTCATCCACTTGTTTAACTGGTATATGTGTTTATTTATATTAGACGACCCATGGTTTTCCATTTTATTTAATGGGTTGTAATCCAGTGCTCCTGTAAGTGTATGAGAATTTAGAGCCGTTAGCATGCTTTAGATCTTCCTCCTGTCTTGATGTTATATTTTATTTTTAAAATTTTTTTTTTTGAGATGGAGTCTCATTCTGTCGCCCAGGCTGGAGTGCAGTGGCGCGATCTCCGCTCACTGCAAGTGTCGCCTCTCAGGTTCACACCATTCTCCTGCCTCAGCCTCCCAAGTAGCTGGGACTACAGGTGCCTGTGACCACGCCCAGCTAATTTTTTGTATTTTTTAGTAGAGACGGGATTTCACCATGTGTGCCAGGATGGTCTCGATCTCCTGACCTGATGATCTGCCCACATCGGCCTCTCAAAGTGCTGGGATTACAGGCGTGAGCCACCGCGCCCCGCTGACGTTATATTTTAATGTTTATTTTCCCTGGTCTTGATTTTTTTTTAACACGACCACTTTGTTTTATATTTTTCTTAATGCCGCTTCATATTCTTTATGGGAAGTGGCAAGGAGCAAGCAAGTAAAATAAATGGAGATCCCGTGTGATTAAACAGTTTTTTAAGCTTGAAAAACCGCTTTAAAATGTACAGTTTTTGTCCTAAGTACCAGAAAATGAAATTCACTTCTTGGATGCACCACTTCTTTGTCTTAGGAAACATCTACATGATGATCTTCATTTTATTGCAAAGGTAAAGCAATAGTAGTAACAGCAACATTAATAATATATCTTTGTTTAGAGCTTATTCTGTGCCAGAAAGTGTTCTAAGCGCTTTACATGCACTAACGCATTTAGTCTTCTCAGCAACTCTATGAGGTAGGTACATACTATTAATATTACCACCCCCATGTTATGGGGGAGGCACCTGAGGCACTGGGTGTCTAAAATGACTTGCCTAACATCATTAGCAAGTGGTAATGCCAGACTTCAATCTCAGATCACTTGACCTGGAAGTCCACCTTCTTAACTACAATGCTAAGCAAACTAGTGTGGAGGGGAGTTAGGTCTGGAAATTGGGGCAACTGGGACTTGTACAGGGGTATTCCCTTAAGGAGAAGGAAAGAGGCCACTGGGGTTAGGCAGGCAGCCTGGTGCCCACCTTGTGTGAGACAGGCCAGGAGCTGACAGCAGGGAACCTCTAAGGATGAGCTTGGGCTTGTGGGCCTAAGAGCAGCCAACCCTTAGTCCAGTTATGTAGGTTCTCTCTGGGGACTTTGGGGCACTCCCCAAGTCCTCAACATCTTATCAACCATTGCTGTTTGGCCCTAACCATAACGTGGGTACTAATGGACAGCCTGGAGTCCAAGCTTGAGGCAAAGGCAGGGAGAGGAGCTGCCCATGGAACAGATCCAGAGCCCAGCCCCAAGTGGATGGCCAAGGTGGCAAGCAACAAGCAACAGCCAGTAGTTTTAGGTACATGTTTATAATTCCCTAAGGATTCTCACAAATTCTTGGGACATTAACCTGGCAGAAACCTGGTCTATCATTAAGGAAGAAATTAGTTCTTAACTCATAATCTACAAATGACACTTTCCATTTAAAAAGATGGAAGACATCCCTTTTAGGAGTCGGACTTGCCCCTCAGGGTCTACATCTTTAGTTCTGTCTAGAGGATCCTCTGGCACTAGAAGGGTGAGGTTGTAGACTGTTCCTCTATCAAACTTTAATTTCAGAGCTGGGGTCCAGGACATTTGCCAAACTTTTCCTTTGGATGGGATCTTTTTTAGCATAGCACATATCGAGTTGTTGACTGATGAAGAAGGCAAGGCAGTCTTTCATCTTGCCTTGTTCTTCAATGTACAAAGAAACAAATAGAAAGATAGGAGTGTGTTATTGCATCTAGTGTCCCCACTACAAAGGCAATGTCAAAGAGGTTCTTTGGGACATTATGATTGGACAGATGATAGATGGCAAAAAATAAAGGCCAAGTGAGACCTCCGGAAGCCACACATATAAAAATGAGGGTGAAGAAGGATCCAGGAAGTGGGTTTAGCTAGCAACACAGCTGGTGCGAAGGAAGATTCCTCCAAGCAACGTGGACTGGAACAGTGGGCCCGATCAAGTATGTACTGACTCATCAGATTTCTACGTGGAGCCACAGATGTGTTTAATTTTATACTTTGAGACCAATTTGCACACTGTGAGCCTGCACAAAGCCAGCTGCCTGGCCGCAGAAGCATGGTAGATATGCAAGAGCGGGAGATCCTGGCTGCTGTTCCAAGGGCTCTGGTTGCTCTTGCTGGTTTCCTGATTCCAGAGCCACAAGACAAGACTCAGCCTGTGGCTTTCATCTGGGGTTGTGGCCCAGTCACCCCCATCATTCCCCATTCCTTGATTTTTGATTTTCTTCTGCACTTTGGAAGGCTTTTCTATGGATCTGGGACTGTTGTTCAGAGTCTGGGTGTAATTACCATAAAACAACCTCTGACTTTAAGAGGAAAAAAAAAAAAAGAAAAGAAAACTAGACTTTGGACCATGTAGGAGATGATAGCTAACTAGTTCTGCACCCAAAACTGCAATTAGAGCAATTCTGATGTCATTGTTAATCATGCCGATTTACGTTTTGAAAGGAAACCAAATGATGAATATAATGATTATTTCTGTTTCTGCTTCCCCCTCTTTCTCCTTAAGAGCTGGCAATAGCGCTAAAGTCAAATTAAACATCTGCTTGAAAAATAAGCTGGAGTGCTGATGACAGCTGCTCTGGACTTACAAATGCACCACAGCTGTCAAACTCTAAATTAACAATGATTTTCATTTATGAATAGCATAGAACTAAGACATAAAGGAGTTTTTTCTCCTCTGTTTTCCTGGCTTCCAGGGACTGTTAAATGTGAACTGTTAGGAAAATGCCCAAGGAAAAATGTAGCTGAAATCAGCCCACAATAATTAATTATGGAGGGAGTGTGGTACATTCTTTCTTCTTATGTAATCTTATTGTTCACTGACTTTAGGTTGGGTATTCTTTGTTGTGAGCAGGCTTGCAGGAAGGTAAATAATTCAGGCACACTTATTTGATCAGTAATTGGGAATGAACAGTGGTAGAGTAGGAGAGCATCTATAGATGAATGCCATCTTCCACAGCACTGACGACCTTCAGGCAGCTTCCACCCTCGCTTCTTCCAGATGAAGGAACAAATTCCCCAGTATATGACTTTGTTGCACTGTGGTCACACACTGAGTGTCCAAAGATCTAATCAATCCTTTTTTGGGACAGGCTGTTTCATACTTTGTGACCCTGAAAGACAAAGTAGGTGTAGAACCACTTCTTTGTCCTTTTCTACTCTTGTTCAGAGTCATTACTGTCCTTCCTATGGATGGTATGGGACTCAGGTATAAGGCAACATGCCAATTTTGTGTATCTCCTGGTTAAAAAAAATATGGACTGAAGTCAATGTAGGAATAATACCATGATACTTTTTCACTGTTGCCCAAAGTTCTCATTTTTATCCTTTGATCATCTCATTTTAAAAATGTTCATAGGGATAAACAGATTGTGGTATATCTATACAATGGGTATTATTCAGCTATATAATGGAATAAAGTATAGTGATACAAGTTACAATATGGATGAACCTCAAAAACATTATTCTAAGTGAAAAAAAGCTAGACACAAAAGGTCACACATTGTATGCTTCCATTTATATGAAATATCAAGAATAGTTAAGTCTATAGAGCCAGAATGTAGATTGGTGATTGCCAGGGGCTGGGGCAGGGAGAGGAGAATGGGGAGAAACTGCTCAATGAATAAGGGGTTTTACTTTGAAGTGATGGAAATGTTTTAGAACTAGGTAGAGATGGTGGTTAACATTATAAATGTACCAGATGTCACTGAATTGATCACTTTAAAATGGTTGATTTTATGTTATGTGAATTTAACCTCAATTATAAAAAAGTTCACAGGGTTGAAACATTCCGTTTTGATCCTAACTTGACCAGGGCAGGGAATATATCGGCCACTCCCACTCCATCAGTGGAAGAGAATTGGAACTAGTCTTGCTGCCATAGACCTGGTGCTGGTGCACAAATAGGGTGGGCCATATGTTCTTGCATGCCCACCAAGTTGTAGTCACTCCCAGGATCCCCACAATGTTGGTGCAATCTGTCAGTGCTTTAGTCTTCCCACCAAGCTTCGGTTTACTGCTGTGCCTAGAGCTCTGTCCAGGGCTTGTTCCTCGGCAGCCTGTACTTCCTATTTAATTCTTCCCAGTTTTCTCCCCTGGGGGCTGGATCCTGCACCTGGGATCTCAGCTGTTGAATGAAACTCTGCTGCCATTGGACTGATCCCCTGGAGCCATGCTCCCGCTGGCATCCCAGGAACCTCTGACATCTAGATTCCACCTGTTGGATGGCAGATTCTGGGGTAACTGAGTCTTCCTAACCAGGTACATGTTTCCATTTAGCCATGGAATTGGTCTTTCCAACTGCTCTCGCAAGAATCTGCCACTTTAGCTGGTTCAGGGGTTTCCCAGTCCTTTTTCTGTTGACTCCTTGATTCTTCCCTGGTCAGGGTTGCTGAGGTCCTAGGCTGCCTGAAGTGAAGCCACCCTGACTTACCACAAAGGAGACTATAGTTCCTCTTGGTACCTAATGCCAGAGAAATTGTGGGGTAAGCTTTACCCCAGCCACATCAGATCTTCCTAACCCTACCATTTTCCTCTAAATCACACACAGAGTCATTGCATGTGATTTTCTGTTACTTCCTTTGAAGATAAAAGGAGTTAGTGAGCCCTATGACATTACAAAGTATTATGAATGCTAGCTAATTGCTTCTTAATACTCATCCTCTCTTCCCACTAACAAGTCTTCCTCTTGCCAGTTTCCCTGGGCTTGTTTTCCATTTTCTAAGTGACATTTAGCTTCCTCACTTGCGGAACAATATCTCACCCCACAGGTAGTCCTCCAACCCCTGGTTATAAGAAGGGCTCTGTCCTACTCCTCACAGACCTACTGAGGCAGAAGGTGGGCAGGAGTGGTGGGGAGGGGAGTCAAGCTGAGTCAGTGTAGCTTAGTGGTGATCAGGGCTTTGGAGTCGGGCAGAAATGAGTTGAAGTCCCAGACCCCATTACTTTACTGCTTTACTGTTCCAAGTATCAACTTTCTAAACATCAGCTTTCTTATGAACAAAATGGGAATGATATAGTGAAAATTCTATAGGGCTTTTATGAAAATTATGTAAGACATAGATAAGACCTGCATTGCATTTAGCATAGTGCTTAGCAATAAATATAAGCTACTTATACTGTTATTTGATTAATCAACGTGTTGGGTACTGTCTCAATCTGTTCAGGCTGTGATAACAAAATACAGTATCATAAACTGACTAGCTTATAAACAACAGAATGTATTTCTCACAGTCCTGGGGGCTGGAAAGTTTAAGATCAAGGTGCCAGCATATTCGGTGCCCTGTAAAGGCCCTCTTCATGGTTTAAAGATGGTCATCTCCTCCTGTCCTCACATAGTGAATGACAGAGTTTCAGAGAAAGCAAGCCCTGTCTTTTTTTTTTTGTGAGACAGGGTCTCACTATGTCTCCCAGATTGGAGGGCAGTGGTGCCATCTCAGCTCATTGAAGCCTCAATCTCCTGGGCTCCAGCAATCCTCCCACCTTAGCCTCCTGAGTAGCTGGGACTATAGGCTCTCATCAGCACACCAGGCTAATTTTGTTTATTTTTTGTAGAGACAAGGTCTCACTGTTTCCCAGGCTGGTCTTGAAGTCCTGGACTCAAACGATCCTCCCACCTTGGCTTCTCAAAGTGTTGGGACTACAGGCATGAGCCACCACATCTGTCCCTATATGTCTTTTTATAAGGGCACTAATCCCATTTTTGAGGGCTTCATCCTCTTGATCTAATTACAGCCCAAAGGTCCCATCTCCTAATACCATCACAATGGGGATTAAACTTCAACATACAGATTTTGGGGTGGACACAAAACATTCAGACCATAATAGGCAACTCTACACACATCTTCACATCCTCTCAGCACAACTCTGACTCCAACCACTGTTGCAGTGACCAACTGTATACAGACTTTGACCATCTCTGCCCCACTGCAATGGGATGATGCACATCTTGCCTGCATGGTGTACCACTTGATTCCTGTTCCAGAGCTTCTCTGATGCTGCAGCAAGTGTTCAGAATCTTAAGAATACTCACATGTATGCATCTCAGAAGTGGAGGGGAGCTAATGCTTGTGGGGCCACCTTTAATTAATGAAGGATGGAGACCAATCGATAGTGGTTTCCCCGGTTTCCCCTAGGTGCACTGCTCTGAGACACATGTCATAAGCCTTCTCCAAAGGTCCCAAGTGGGATCAAACACCAGTGGCCTGCAGTGGTGGCCAAGTCAGTAAAACTTGACCAAATCACCACCCCTACCCTTCACTCTTGCTCCCTGGGATCATTTCCCAAATAAAGTACCTGCTTGTAAACTTTGGTCTCAGCTGGGCTTTTAGAAGAATCTAGGACAGGAATCAGTAATTATTGAGTTCCTGATGCTGGAGCGTACATTAGAACAGGAACCAGTAAACTTTTTCTATAAAGGGCCAGATAAATATTTTAGGCTTTGCAGGCCATATGGTCTCCATTGCAACTTTTAAGTTCTGCTGCTATAGCTTGAAAGAGCTCTAAACAATACATAAATGAATTAATGTCACTGTGTTCCAATAAAACGTTAGTTACAAAAACAGACAGTGGACCAGTTTTGGCCCATGGGCTGTGATTTTCTGACCTACATTACAACCACAAAGAAGAGTGAAATTGATCCATCCCTTCAAGAAGCTCAGAGTCCTGTGTGGGGAAGAGTTCCTACAAATCAGGCTGTAAAGGTGGCTAGAGACATCATACAGAGTTGGACACCATGCTAAGGAATATTGACTTTATTCTTTGGTGGTAAGAAACATTGAATGAATTCTCATATCTTGTAGCAGCTGCAACTGGGAATAGGTTATTTCACTAGCAAGAAATGAATTACTTCTTTTTAACATTTACATGAAACCCAATCCTGCCAGAGGGTTGCCTAAGCACCCTGAGTGATGCTTCCATTACTGAATTTCCCACCCTGGATTGCATCAACAGGGCCGAGGTCCTTTCTCTGATAGACCTGAGGCCAGATATGTTTTGAAATTAAGAATATTTTGAATAATATAGTACATATTCATTATATCTTGTAATGCCCCCATCAGGGCCTGGGACAGCATCTCACCATCAAACACATTAATATGTATACAAAAAGACCATACGTAACTTTGAAGCAGTTTAGGGCAGGTTTTGGCCCTAAATGAGTTATGAAAAATCTTTTGGATTTTAGAGCTTTCTGGATTTCAGTTTGCAGATGAAGGGCTGTGGACCCAATTTGTATGTTCATGATTTTCCCTAGACTGTGCCAACCTCAAAGGCAGCCTCTGTGTCCTTAGTGCGCGCACGCAGGAGGTGTTCCGTAAGTGCTACCAAGGGAATGGACAGACAAGAAAGGCTGGGGAGGATTCAGAGTTCAGAAAGAGATGGAGTGGAAGGCTGGTTAGGGACCTGGTGAAGGTCATAGGCACCCTTATGTGCTCTGATCAGGATTTGAACTTTATCTGAAAGTGCTGGGGAGCCCTGTTCAAGTGTTAGGTAACTGGTGTGACTCAGCTGGGCCCGAGGACAGCAAGTCTTATATCAGCGTGAGGAGGATCAGAGGGTAAGGAACTGGAGTGATCACTTAGGAGGTTTCTACAAGAGTAAGGCAAGAAGTGTCTGCGAATTAGGCAATGAACGTATAGCAAGCGATAAAAAAGAGCCAAGATCTGGCTCTAATGATGTTGGAGGGAGAGAAGAGTCAGAGTTCAGCCTGACCCTGCAGCAGCAGGCTGAGATGGCAGAGTACAGTATGAAGATTGCAGACTTGGGAGCGTTTCAGTCCTAACTCTGTCACTTACTCTGTGACCTTGGGCACATTACTGAACCTCTCTGTGCCTCAGCTTTCTCCTTCATATCTACTTCATAGGGTTGCTATGAGGATGAAATAAGTATTTGTAGTGCACCCAGAACAGTGCCTGGCTCTTGGCTCTTACGACTGCCTTTAACCAACAACTGTTTCCTAAGAGTGAATTTCCTCATGGTTCACCAGATGAACGTGTTCTCAGGAGAAGGATGATCTACATCTCAGACCCTTCCAGGAAGGGACAAGTAAGTGTTAGAAATCCACCCAAAGGTAACAAATCCATGGAAACAGAGGATCACATCACGAGATAAAACTTCTGTCAGACTCAAGGATACAGAACTCCCTTCTGGTGAGGTCTGTAAACATTTATTCTACTCATGGGGGCTTTTTCTTTTAATCAATTGCTACTTGCCTGTGATGGTTTGCAGCATTCTTGCAGCGTTGTAACATGCCAGGGAAACTTTAAGTGCTGGGTCACTCATTTGTAGGGAGAAGGCTATAAGGAGGGCTGCCTGGAAAGTCTGTAATTTAGAAATGTACAAAGCTTTGCATCCAAATGGAAAATGGAAATGGTGTCAGGTTTGTGCCAAAAGGAAAGTCATAATTGCTATGTATTTTCCTTCCCAGTACTCCTGGGCAAAGGAACACAACCAGCCACGTGGGCTTCAGAGCTGTCATCTACAGACATTTATCAGTCTGTGCAGCTTATCTACTAGGCTGCCTTCTCCCAGGAATATTACTCAAATGCAACACAAATGCTCCTTTTGACAAGTGAGGGCTCTGCAGCACAGTTGGTATCCCCCTTTTTATCTGTCCTGAACTTTGCTGCCAGATTTAAGCATCCTCACTCACCTGTTTGTTTGTTTTGAGATGGAGTTTCGTGCTTGTTGCCCAGGCTGGAGTGCAATGGCATGATCTCCGCTCATGGCAACCTCCGCCTCTTGGGTTCAAGCGATTCCTCCTGCCTCAGCCTTCCAAGTGGCTGGGATCACAGGCATGCACCACCATGCCTGGCTACTTTTGTACTTGTAGTAGAGACAGGGTTTCACCATGTTGGCCAGGCTGGTCTTGAACTCCTGACCTTGGGTGATCTGCCTGCCTCAGTCTCCCAAAATGCTGGGATTATGGGCATGAACACCACACCCGGCCCATCGTTACTAACTTTTTAATGAACATTCCTCCCAGTATGTCAGTTCATTGTTTAATACCTACTAATGGCTCCCTCAACTCCGCTAGAATCAAGTTCAATCTCTTCCTGTTGGTATTGGAGGGACTCTATGACTTAGCAATGAATTTCGGCCCCCAAAGGCTTTTTAATCTTGAAAAGTTTGTCTACTGTCTTCCAGGGCTGCCATGTTTGCTCTCACTTCAGTTTTCACTTTATCCACCCCTTTTACGTAGAATAACCTCTACCCTTCTGTCCTTTTATCCAAACCCTAACACTGTCTTCAAGATGTAACTGCTAACCTTTCCAAGAGGCTCTGATTTTTCCATTCCTCATTCATCTCCTTTCTGAATTCTTACCATGTTTAATTTGTCCCCCATTAATGTCTGTCTTGGGTTTGCTAGCTTTTGCATAAATATTTTAATTTATATCACAACTAGACTGAAAGCGTTTTGAAAGTCAGGATCATTGTTTATATCCTGAATCTTCCTCAATGCCTGCTATACGCTGGGTGCATGGTAGGTGCCCATGGCATACTGGTTGGTTGGTTTCCCAAATAGCACCTTCAACCTGATTAAAGAAGGGAAGTTTCTCAGCTAAATAAAGGGTCTTCCTCAACTTGATTAAAGGCACCGATTTGAAACCTGTAATACTGAATATTATAATTAAAAGTAAAATAGTGTTCCCACTAAAATCTGGAATAAGCATGAATACTACTATGTAATACTGTACTAGAGGTGCTAGATAATAAACTAAAATATAAGAAAGAAACAAAAGGTATATGTATATATGTGTGTATATACATATATATATTCATTATTTTAAGATATGATCATTTACATCAACAATCCCAAAAGAATGAAAGAATAAGCCGTTAGAACTACCAAGACAGTGCAGCAGTATCCAAATTCAAACTTAAGGTACAAAAATCGATAGCTTTTCTAAACACAAGGGATCAATGATTAGAAAGCACAAGACAAAGATTCCATTCACAAAAGAAATAAAACTATAAATTACCTATGTGAGGAAAAAGCCTCTGAAGAATATGCAATCTAAATGAAGGAAAATTACAAAATTTTAAGAAGGATACAAAAGACCAAAATAAATATGGAACATTCCATGTTTTTGACTGTGAATGCATCTTATGTATTCTGAGAAACTATTATTTCAGTGCAAGGCCATTCGAAATCCCAAAACGATTTTTTATCAAACACAACAAACTTATTCTAAGATTTGTCAGGAATTAGAAATCTGCTTGGATGACCAGGAACAGTTTGAACGAGAAGATTAATGAGCGATGACTTGCCATCAAAACATAACCATTTCAAACCATTTTATACTATAAAATGGTGTGGGTTTCATGGAAGAATATATAAATAGATCAACAGAACAGACCAGACCTGTATAAAAATTTTGCATTTAATGAAGTAGCATCTCAGCCCACCAAGGAAAGAATAAACTATTTGATAAGCGGATGGGGGACAATTACCCATCTGGGGAAAAATAGGTAGATTTCAATTTCCCATCTGTGGTGGGTATCTTTGATTTCTTCCTCTAGATACTTGCTCTATTCTTCTGCCCCCTAGTTAAAGACTGAGAATACTCCGTAAAGATTATATATATGGGCTCTATGTTCCTGTAGTTGGAGCCACACCAAAGGGAGAGCCCACAAGGAATTAGAGAAAGGAGTAGGGTTGGGGTACCTGAGGCTAGTTGCTTCCCTTAAGCAAAGGTCTTAGCTCCTGTAAAGGGGTGGTCCTCTCTACCCCATCCTCTCTGCCTTTTCCTTTTGCTTCTTCAGGCCTGGATTGTATAGCCCTCCTTCACTGTTATTTTGCCCCCACCATTGTAAACGGACCCTTACTAAACTTTCTTCTGGCACCTCCTTTTGAGCATGCCACCTATTTTCTGTGGTGGCTTATTAATATCATATCATTCACAACATTAAATTCCAGGAAGATTAAAGACCTACACTTACTTAAAATCTATAAAATATGGGAATATATTTATAGCCTTAGGCATAGGAAAATTATTTTTGAACAAGACAAAATCAAAATTCATAAAGGAAAGGATGGATACATTTGATTACTTAAAATTTCAAACTTTTGACTAATTAGACACCCATAAGCAGAGTTAAAAGAAAGGTGGAGAGAAATATTTGAAATTTACAATGAAGTGTCATTATCTGTACTACCTAAAGATCATTTTTAAACATAAATATATTCTAAATAAATCAAATTATTTTATATATGTAAGTATATAAGATATATTTACATTTATAAAAACTTTTTATAAGCTATATTTTAAATATAATATTTGTATATATTAAAACAAAATTATATATATAATTCAATTTTTATTATTATTATTTTTTAGATGGAGTCTCACTCTGTCCCCCAGACTGAATGGCAGTGTCAGGATATCAGCTCAGCTCAGTGCAACCTCCGTCTCCTGGGTTCAAGCGATTCTCCTGCCTCGGCCTCCTGAGTAGCTGGGATTACAGGCGCCTGCCACCATACCTGGCTAATTTTTGTATTTTTAGAAGAGATGGGGTTTCACCATGTTGGTTAGGCTGGTCTCGAACTCCTGACCTCAGGTGATCTGCCCCCTACTCACCCTCCCAAAGTGCTGGGATTACAGGCAAAAGCCACCATGCCCGGCCATATAAATCAATTTTTAAAAGACAGATTATTAAAAAATGGACAAGAATATGAATGGGCCATTCACACAATCTTTATGAATCTTAAAGATTGATAATACCAAGTGCCATTGAGCAAGTAAAGATTTAGGCTCTCTTGTTCACTGTCAGGGAGAGTGTTTAAGTTGGCAAGCTTTCTGGAGAAAAATCTGGCAGCATCTAACAAAATTACAAATGTGCATCCCTTATGATCCCATTTCTTGGCATCTACTGTGGATAAAAACTTGGAAATTTGCTCAATAGGCAAGTATCAGGATATTCATCATAGCATTATTTGTCACAGTAAGACACCAGAAACAATCCAAATGTCCATTAATTTTGGAATCATTAACATCCACACCATAGACATGCAGCAGTTAAAAAACAAAAGGAGGTAGCTTTGTATGTACTCACCCAGACATATCTCTAATATATCTTATTTAGCGAAAAACCATTCAAATTCAGGGCATTATGCATAACATGATACCATTTGTTTAACCTTAAATTCCCACAGGAATGAAACTATGTACTTTTATGATTACCTTCGTAAATGTAAAAGCAGAGATAAGTCTAAAGCATACAAACCAAATTGATTCTATTGTTACCTTTGTGTAGAAAACTGGAATTGAGAGAGATGCCATGGATTTTATTTATTTATTTGTTTGTTTATTTATTTGAGATGGAGTTTCACTCTGTCACCTAGACTGGAGTGCAGTGGCACAATCCCAGCTCACTGTAACTGCCACCTCTCAGATTCAAGTTATTCTCCTGCCTCAGCCTCCTGAGTATCTGGGACTACAGGTGCGCACCACCATGCCCAGCTAATTTTTGTACTTTTTGTAAAGATGGGGTTTTGCCATGTTGGCCAGGCTGGTCTCGAACTCCTTACCTCAAGTGATCTGTTTGCCTCAGCCTCTCAAAGTGCTGGGATTACAGGCATGGAGCCCAGCTAAGATGCCGTGGATTTTTAACTTTTTCTTTATTCTGTATTTCACTACTTTTTGTATTGTTTGAAATTTTACAATGTGAATGCATTTATGTCCTACCCATACAATTACTATTTCTTTAATAAATAGTTAGCTTATATAGGACTCCTTCAGAGAAAAAATAAATAAAAGAAAGGCAGAACATGGAGTTTAATGTTAAATGGATTCATGACTTCAAAAAACTTGCCTAATTTCCCCAGGGCCTGTCTCCTCCTCTGTAAAATGGGAGTAGTTTTCTGTGAAGATCAAATTAGACAAAGCCTGCTAGCTGTGCACTGAGTTCTTGGTACACAGAAAGCATTGGTTGACTTTTTCTCTCTCCCTTATCTGACTTGTAAGAACCTCCAGGGTCAAGAACATACCTCCATTGTGTATATCCTGGATGCCTGGGCTAATAGAAGCTCAGTTGCATTTGTTGGAAGAATGAGTGAATGAACAAGCCATACATGTTGTTAATGGATAAACATATGTACATATACATTGTTAATGGGTAAACAATAGATGCCCTTCTGGCTTCCACCAAAAAGATCTAATGCTTCTGGGTTGTAAGAACAACAAATCAGGCCGGGCGCAGTGGCTCAAGTCTGTAATCCCAGCACTTTGGGAGGCCGAGACGGGTGGATCACGAGGTCAGGAGATCGAGACCATCCTGGCTAACACGGTGAAACCCCGTCTCTACTAAAAATACAAAAACTAGCCGGGCGAGGTGGCGGGCGCCTGTGGTCCCAGCTACTTGGGAGGCTGAGGCAGGAGAATGGCGTAAACCCGGAAGGCAGAGCTTGCAGTGAGCTGAGATCCGGCCACTGCACTCCAGTCGGGGCGACAGAGCGAGACTCCGCCTCAAAAAAAAAAAAAAAAAAAGAACAACAAATCAAAGAAAACTAGAGATCTGGGCCAGAGGGATAAGAGCTTTTAGAGCAGGAAGACTCTTCACATAGATCTGACATTTTCAACCCATTTTCTTTAGAGCTCCAGGCTCTGTGGAGCCACTGGGCTGTCATGGGTAGTGGGATGGGCACTGAGGGCCAAGCTGGGAACCCAGTCTCTGGGCTAAGAGTGAATATACTAACAGACAATAGCAAGGCCATTTATCCCAATGACCATAATACTCTGACCTCCAGTCTCTGGGCCCCAGCAATCGACACAGAATATCAGGATCTGTCCAAGGAACTGTCAACCGCTCTATTTTTTGCCCTCACCACCTCCCCCACTTTCAACTCAGAACTAACCAGAGAAAGCCAAATATGCCCTCCAAACCAATCGCATAAGATGCTCCACTTGTAGTTAGCCTGCCTCCAGCTTCCTCATGCCAAGGAACCTCCAATCAGTCTTCTCTTGTTTTCACTAGAAGGCTTTCCCAGTCCTCTGCCTGCCTTTGAGACTTCGCCAAATGCTAGTAATGGCAGCTGACTCCCTTGTTATACAACACACAGTTGTATAACACAGGCTCTGAACACACAGTCTCTGTTCTCATTTCAGGGGTCTTTGTTCATTTCTACAAGGTCATCTCCCACATTTTAACTAGATACTATAGACATGTTATATATTGACATTTATAGACACGATTTCATGTTTTAAAATTCTACTGATTTTTTCTTAATGACCAGTGTAGATTAATTCCAAGAGCCAAACTGCTCAAAGAAACTGAGGAAGGATGCTCAGCTTGCATTAAACTAAGAAAGAAACAAATAATGTCCAGACAGATGGCAGCAAAGGGAGGCCAGACAACGACAGGGCTGAGTCTGAACAATGGACAGATGCTTCAGAGACTCTGTGGGGTTTTTCCCATACGCCAAGCACAATGGAAGTCTAGGAACTACAGGGACTGCAGTGCCTAGGTGGGCTTTCTTATCACTATCTCCTCAGGGGTGAGCTGGAGTTAACCACAGTTGTAAGTGTGTCAAAATGACTGTATTTGACAAATGAACCAAATACATAAATAAGACCTTCGAGGATTTAAAAAAGAGACTGTTGGGAAGGTCTCAGTGCCTACTTCCATTGAAAAAAACAGTGACTTCTTGGATGCTAGGACTGGAACCATGTTCATCTATCCATGACTAATTTGCGGGTATGAAATCCTAACATTCTAAGCATCATTCCATATAGGACTTCAAACCTATTTAAAATAAATTATGGCTGTGTTTCACCAAACTGTGAATGTTAATAGATGTCACCATAAAAAAGGAGCTTTACAATCAAGTAAGTTTGGAAAATACTGGGTGAAACCGAATTAAGCAGATTTTTATTTTTTGCCAGGACTTTGCAAAACCTTCATTATGCTAGTGTTGTGAATCTGTAAGAAGGGTATTTAGTACATAGCATTCTGCAAACATTTGACCACGGAAATTGTTTTCCTGCCCATCTATTTCCATTTCCCAAACCATCATTTTGTGGCACATAAGTTTGGAGATAACAGGTTGAGACAACACTACCTTTCAGAGGAAAACTGTTTGGGCTGGTTAATACCTTTTATCACCTATTATAATTCACTGAAAGGAGGGTCAAGAAGCAAGATAGGAAGTGGCACCAGAGGGCCATTTTGATGGGCAAGGAAGAACGTAGCATCATAAAGCAGAGCTCAGGGCTAATGGAGGTCACATGTGGGTCTCAGGGCAGCCTAAGTATAGTTTAAGGATTCTAGGTGCTGTATGCTCTGAGAAAAGAAAAAAAGTGTCAAATTCCAGGTGGAAAAAGTCAAAAGATTATCTTCACCTGGTTTGTAATTTTTCTTAGCCAGCCCTAATATAATTATCTCTAGTAGGACAGGGTGGCCAGGAGAATCATCCTATTTGATGAACATAGATTCCAGCAAATGAATCTTTATGGAGCCAATGATAGTCTATGGTGCTATTGAGAATTCAGATAAGGGAGGGCAGAGAGATGATGCAACTTTCTGATCCTCAGTAACGAACTTTTTTTTTTCCTGCAATCACACCACAAAGTCTTTGATAAACTGCAGGGAAGGATTCCATGTTTACTTACTTCAGAATCACGCAGCCTGTTCCTGCTGGTGGCGCTATCCAAAACACCTGGATCCGCGTCCTCCTCCGTGGAGTGCTTTCAGTGACTGCAACAGGGCAATTGCTCATAAATTGTGTTTCTTCTTCGTCTATGATCTATGGAAAACCAGTGGGAAATAAATACATGCAACATCATTTTGAGAGGACGCTTAAGCTTCTAAGTTGGTACTTCCTTAATTTTATTTTTAAACTTGTCATTTTGTGTTAGCAACTCTGTATCCTCAGGCACCAGAATAGTGCTTGGCATAAAGTCCCAGTCAATGCTTGTTGAATGAATTAACATTGTATGAGGACATGGATTGGGCACATCTTTGCTCTCTGGGACCAAATCTTGTGTCAGCACTTTGAGGAATTAACCACTAGGTGATGATCTTGCTTATTTCAGTAGAACAACCTGTGTCCCACTTTGGGGAAGGAGGAGGATGGGGAAGGGGTACGCCAAATCAAACACTATATAGCAAAACTTTGTAACCCAGCTACAATTTTGTAACTTAAAATGTTAAAACACCCTTTTAGAGGAAGTATAGCAAAGTATATAAAGTCTCCCAGCTTCATAGCACTTTTTACTAGTGCAGTTCCTACTTCTTTAATCTGTGCATTATATTTACTAATCAGTATTCTCCCAAATTAACCATCAAAGTTTCCTATGATGCTACAAACAAGATGGTAGCCTTTCCCATTCCCCAAGGATGTTCCAGCTTTTCTCCTGCCTGTTGCTTCTGGGCCTCCTGTGGTACTTGCCTATCCCTCTTGCAGAACTGTAGTATATTAGACCTGAAAGGATCTTTTGGGGGAAAATAATCTAAATCCAATTGGTTTTAAGTGCCAACTCCAATGGATTGGTAGTAGCTGGACCATGAATAGTGTTGATAGCATTAATAGATAATATTAATTGAGTGTTTAATATGTGTTAGGCATTAAGTGCTTTATCTGAATTAATCTTCAAAACACAATCTTATTAAATTATTATATCTATATTGTATTTATTTTACTTTAAAAAATTCCTTTTTAGGACAACAGACAAAAGGAATGAAGTCACTCAAACTCCATAGCTTATCATGTAATTTTATCACTGGACAAAGCAAAGACCATTTTCTATTACTTTTTATCTTTATACTCTTTATCTTACTTTTTTCCTCCTCTACTTAGCACTCACTCCTAAGTATTTAATGTGTGTTGTTCTCAGTATGTGTGTATTACTTAGAATTGTTTTGTGTTTTAATGGTTCTTTCATTCAACTTTATGCTTTTTTGAGCTATGTCAGTGTTACTACATGTAAATGTAATTTGTTTATGACTGTTGCCTAGTATTCCATTGTATGCATAGATCACATTTTACGTAACCATTCTTCCAGTGAGAGGCACTTAGCTGACTTCTAGTTCCTTGTCTCCACAAATATTGATGTAATGAAGAACCTCATGCTGCTGTATTTGTGATCAGTTTCTCAGCAAGACTGACAATGTAGTAGGATTGCTAAGTTGTGGGTATAGTCATATTAATTTCACTAAGTACTGTAGAATAGCTATACCTTTTATTCTATCAGCTATGTACTAATGTTCCTAATTTCCCCCATATCCTCACCAGTACTTGTTATTACCGGACTTTCTAATTGTTTCCAGTCTGATGCTTATAATGTAGTATCTCAATATTAGCATATTTGATCATCTTCACAAATTTATCAGGTCTGCCTTTCTGCAAATTGTCTACTCAAAATATTTGCCAGTGGATTTTATTATCTTTTTCTTGTTGTTTTGGGGATTTTCTAGATATGAATACCTCATTATTTATACCTATCTCTTCCTTTCTGGCACCCAAAGGTTACTGTTACCTTTGGAATTCCTCATTTAACAGAAATAACTTTCATCTAGTCAAATTCATCAACTTATCTCCTATGGCTAGCACTTTTATGATCTTGCCTAAAGAAACTGAGATCATATAGGTATTCTTCAATATTTTCTTTCATTAGCTTTATACTTTTCCCTTTCACATTTAGGTCTTCCATCCATTTGGAGTTTGTTTTATTTATTTATTTTTTTAGTATGATAGAGTAGGGATCTAACTTCATTTTTTTAAAAAAAACATTAATACATTTTATTTTCTTAGAGCAGTTTTAGGTTCACAGCAAAATGGAGTGGAAAGTACAGGGTTATCTCACATATTCCCTGTGCCTTCACCCCTACACACACACACACACACACACTCTCTCTTCCTCACTATCAACATCCTATATCAGAATGATACATTTGTTACAATCAATGAGCCTATATTAACATATCATTATCCCTCAAAGTCCACAATTTACATTATGCTGCTCTCCTGGTATTGTACATTTTATGGGTTTTGACAAAGTATAATGAGATGTATCCACCATTGTAGTATCATACAAAATAGTTCCACTGGCCCAGAAATCCTCTGTGCTCTTCTTATTCATCCCTTGTTCTTCCCAACTACTAATCTTTTCTATCTCCACAGTTTTGCCTTTTCCTGAATGTTATAGAATTGGAATCATACCGTATGTATGTAGCTTTTCCAGATTGGCTTCTTTCACTTAGTAATATGCATTTAAGTTTCCTCTCTGTGTTTTCATGACTTAATAGCTCATTTCTTTTTTAGCACTGAATAACATCTGATTGTCTGAAAGTACCACAGTTTATCCACTCACCTACGGAAGGATATCTTGGTTACTTCTGAGTTTTGGCAATTATGAATAAAGCTGCTATAAACATCCATGTGCAAGTTTTTGTGTGGACATAAAATTTTTAGTTCATTTGGGTAAATACCAAGGAGCACAATTGCTGGATCATATGGTAGCAGTATATTTAGACTTAACTGCCAAACTGTCTTCCAAAGTAGCTTTACCATTTTGCATTTCCACCAGCAACAATTAGAGTTCCTGTTGTTCCACATCCTCCACAGGATTTGGTGTTGTCACTGAGTTGGATTTTGGCCATTCTAATAGATGTATAGTGGTATCTCATTATTGTTTTAATTTGTAACACCCTAATGAGGTATGATGTTGAACATATTTTTATATGCTTACTTGCTGTCTGTATATTTTCTTCGGTGAGGTTTCTGTTTGGGTCTTTTACCATTTTTTATTTGGGTTGTTCACTTTCTTAATGTTGAGGTTTTGTTTTTTGTTTTTTTTTTTTTGAGATGAAGTCTCATTCTATTGTCCAGGCTGGAGTGCAGTGGCACCATCTCAGCTCACTACAACCTCTACCTCCCGGGTTCAAGCAATTCTCCTGCCTTAGCCTTTCAAGTAGCTGGGATTACAGGTGCCTGCCACCACGTCTCATTTGTTTGTATTTTTAGTAGAGATGGGGTTTCACCATGTTGGCCAGGCTGGTTTTGAACTCCTGACCTCCTGACCTCAAGTGGTCTACCCACCCTGGCCTCCCAAAGTGCTAGGATTAAAGGCGTGAGCTGCCACACCCAGATATTTTTTATTTTATTTATTTATTTATTTATTTTGAGACAGAGTCTCGCTCTGTCGCCCAGGCTAGAGTGCAGTGGCACAATCTCAGCTCACTGCAACCGCCACCTCCCGGATTCAAGCCATTCTCCTGCCTCAGCCTCCCAAGTAGCTGGGACTACAGGCGTGTGCCACTACACCCGGCTAATTTTTGTATTTTTAGTAGAGACAGGATTTTACCATGTTGGCCAGGATGGTCTTGAACTCCTGACCTCAAGTGATCTGCCTGCCTTGGCCTCCCAAAGTGCTAGAATTACAGGCATGAGCCACTACACCTGGCCCTTAATGTTGAGTTTTAAGAGTTTTTTTGCATATTTTGGATAGCAGTTCTTTATCAGACTTGTGTTTTGCAAATACTTTCTTCAAATCTGTGGCTTGTCTTCTCATTCTCTTGACAGTGTCTTTCACAGAGCAAAAGTTTTAAATTTTAATGAAGTCCAACTTATCAATTATTTCTTTCATGGATAATGCTTTTGGTGTTGTACTTAAAAAAATCACTGCCATATCCAATGTCATCTAGGTTTTCTTCTGTGTTGTCTTCTAGGAGTTTTATAGTTCTGCATTTATAGTTCTGCATTTACACTTAGGTCTGTAATCCATTTTGAGTTAATTTTTGTGAGGGGGGTAAGGTCTGTGTCTAGATTCTCTTTTTTTTCCTACACGTGGATATGCAGTTGTTTCAGCACCATTTGTTGAAAAGACTCTCTTTGCTCTATTATATTACCTTTGCTCCTTTGTCAAAGATCAGTTGACTATATTTGGGTGGGTCTATTTCTGGGCTTTCTATTACATTCCACTGCTCTGTTAGCCTTTTTTTTTTTTTTTTTTTTTTTTTTAGTAATACTGCACTGTCTTGGTCCCATCCCTTCTTCCCAACTCTAACAATTATCTCCTTATTCTTCTCCAGATTCAGTTTATGCTCCAACTGAATTGTTCTCATTCGTCTTTTAAGCACTTTCAAATCTCTCCCATTAAAAAGCTGAGACCTTACTTTACCCTTCATCCCCCTCTAGTTATGGTCTTATCTCTCTCTCTTCATCACAATCAAATTACTTGAAAAAGGTACCTATACTTACTGTCTTCACTTCACCTCCCACTTATTCCTCAACCCAGTTCTGTGTATTTTCAGGCCACATTGCACTACAAAAATAACTCTAGCTAAGCTTCTGCAATGCTTAATCCAATGGATCCTATATAGTCCTTCTTCTCAACTGGCTCTCCTCCCTTGCCTTCTGTGCCATAGCTCCTTCTTGGTGCCCTCCCCTAACTTCCCCCATCCACTCTCTCTACTTTCTTTGGCTGCTCATCTTCCACTACTGGCCTTTAAATCTGAAATTGCTCAACGCTCAGTTGTAAACCCTCTCCTGTTCTGACTTGATTCTTTCTCTGTAGGTGATCTCATCCAACTCATGGCTTTAATTACTACCTCTGTATAGATGATTCATTAGTTTATATTTCTAGTGTTGGCTGCTTCTCTGAGTCCATGTATCTCCAACTTTATCTTTTACTTGCACTTACCTTGGGATATATCAGAAACATCTCAAATCTACCCTGTTAATAACTAACCTAACCATTAACCATCTTCCCCCAACCTGGTCCTACTCCAATTGTGCAAGTCGGAAACACTGGAGGTCACCCTTGGCTCTTCCTTGCCTTCATCTTCCATATTTAAATATTGTCCATTTTACCTTCCAAATATCTCCTGAACGTCTACCACCATTCTTACTATTACCCTGGGCTAAGCTACATCATTTGTTCTCTGAACTAATGTAAAATCATTCTAACTATCTTTATATACTCCCTCATCTTTCTCCAATTTGTTACCTATACTACAAGCCACAGTGGCCTTTTAAAAGCACAAATATCATTACAATATAATATCTCCTTCCTCAGAATATTTCAACAGTTTTTCATTGCTTTTAGAATCAAGACTGAAATCCTACACAGAGGCTAGTTCCTGCCTCTAGCCTCACATTGTGCCATCTCCCTCTTTGCTTCCTGCACTGTCTACACTGGTCATGTGTCTTCTCCTGCCAAAGCCTGGTCAATTCCTATTTCCAAAGCCTTTTTAAAAATAGTCATCATTTCATCATCACTTTGCAAGGTAGCTGGTACATGTAAGTGTGCACTGTAAGAATGAAGTGTAGTAGGTTGGGTATGGTGGCTCACGCCTGTAACCCCAGCACTTTGGGAGGCCAAGGCAGGAGGACCGCTTGAGCTTAGGAGTTCAAGATCAGCCTGGGTAACATAGTGAGGCCCCATCTCTATAAAAAAATAAAAAGTTAGCAAGCTGTGATAGTGCACACTTGTAGTCTCAGGTACTTGGGAGGCTGAGGTAGAAGGACTGCTTAAACTCAGGAAGTTGAGGCTAGAGTGAGCTGTGATTGTGCCACTGCACTCCAGTCTGGGTGACGGCATGAGGCCCTGTCTTAAAAAAAAAAAGAAAAGAACTAAGTGTACTTTCCTCCTCCCTTTGGTTATGAGGTTCCTGTCTGTATGACTTGGCAACAACATGTGTCTCAGCTCCTTTAATTAGATAATTTCCTGGACTTCATTCTGAATTTGGACTGTTTCCCTAGATGGTTATTAATAGCTTTGATAATAATAATAGTTAGCATTTTTGAGCATTTTCTCTTGATGAAGACCTTTACATATATTATTTCAATTCCCTCGAACACTGAAAAATAAGCATTATTAAACCCACCCCTTAGGAAACTACTGTCATGCAGACAGGTTCAACAACCTGTCTGAAGTCCCAGAATGGCAGAGCTGGGACTTGAGATCAGCCCTACTTGGCCATAATGTCCGTGCTCTTTCCCCTATGCTACAGTCCCTCCTAATTGTGCCATTTTCTTTAATGACAGGCAGGAAATTTCTCTCTAGCCAATCCTAGTCCCATGAAACTACATACACTGGACCAACCCACAACAAAAGACCCCACTCCACTCCAACATACACACAAGTACTTGATAAAAGTGAATAGTACTTTTGCTTCATATTTTCTTAACAGGTTTCTAGACTCTCTTCTGCAGCTTTGTTAATGTGAGGGTAGGTTTCCAAATAATGTGATTTTCTTGGACTTGCAGAATAGTGAGTCCAGTGAGGACCCTGTTTGCTCATGGTCGCAGAGAACTTTGGCAGGAATTTTTAATCCTAAGTCTTTAAAATCCTTGGGAAGGTTCTGGGTGACTACACTGGGAAAGCCAAAAGAGTTAAACTCATATTTAGTTAACATTTATTATCTGCCAGGTACTTAGTGTGGTCATATCATTGGACCTTTGATAGGAATAGAAGATTTTACAGATGAGGAGCTGGAGTTCAGAGTGATCTGTCTGGATTCAGATCCAGGGCTGTCTGAAATTCATGCTCTTTTCAGGTGAACTCTGACCAAGGTCCCATAGGGACATAAGACTAAGACCCTTGGCCCAGAACTGAAACAAAAAAGAATGTTCTCCAATCCATAGAAGCTACCTCAGGTAAACACGGATGTTTATCCACAGCCTCAGTTGCCAGATGGTAATTAAGCATTGAACAGAAGGAGTTATTTCCCTGGATCCAGAGAATCCTCCAAACATTGTTTGCTTCTCAGAGAATATCAGCTTCTTCTAAAAGCCTTGTGCCTATCAGAACCTGCTCTCAAACCTCTTCGCAATCCCAAATGTCTCCACACTCATTGTCATCTAGAGTGGGTCTCAGGATCCTACCATGTTAGCTACCAACTAAATGACGGTCATTCATTTCAATCTGTGGTTTCTTTTTACCTAAGACAGAAAGTTAAAACATATTACAATGGAGTGGTTGTCTAGTAATAACATTATGGGTGATTTTTATTTCCTCTGTATAATTTTTGTGTTTTCTAAATTTTCAACAGTGATGATGTATTACTTTAGATGAAGAGGTTATAAATTTTTCTTTTTATAAATGGGATCTTACTGTGTTGCCCAGGCTGGCTGTGAACTCCTGGGCTCAAGTAATCCTCTGGCTTCAGCCTCCTGAGTAGCTTGGATGATAGGTATATGCCACCACACCCAGCTTAATATTTTTAAAGGACCTAATTACAACATTCCAGTGATAACATTTCTATTTTATATATAGGTTTAAATAAACCTCCTTAAGTTTAAAGTCACTTTGGGAGAGATTTGCTGGTAAGGCAGCTGCTTGGCTCCCTGCAAGAGGGGGACAAATCTTAATCTATGACTGGTTCCCATCCAGCCAGGTGAGACCACCCAGATATTCATCAAGTTTAGACAGGTAGACAAGGTTTGATTCCCCAATACTTGTTAGCCTACAGTTAAAGCAACTGGTTGGGTATCTGGTCATGAATATGCCTTTTCAAATATCAGGGGCATTTTAAGCTAATAGAATGATTTTTCTAGGCTTCTAAAACTTTTCAGTGAACACAGTCCTAAATCACATGCCATATCCATTTTGAAATCTATATCAGGACCCATCTTTACTCTGAGGGTTCCTACTCATCCCTCAGCCTATTTATGGGCTTTTCTTTTTCAGATCTGAACACACAACCCTTCTTCCCTAAATCTAATCTTGACTCCCCTCCTCAGATCTGATCTGGATTGTCTCCCTTGATAAGTCACCTCCTCACACTTTCTGGTCCAACAGACCAAGCCTCAAGAGATGAACCTGAACAACATCAAGGTCCCAGATGAAGTTGCAAGCGTTCTAACACATGGGTGGGCCATGGCAGTGAGACATCCAGGAGAATACCATTCCAAAGTCCACGTAAGTGGTATCTGTGACATTTGTCTTCAGGAAGCAGAGCCCCAGACACAGAGGTTAGGACTAGTGGTCAGGTCAGGGCTCTAGTTCCCACATGAGAATCAAGGAGAAGTCAGAATAGAACAGGAACTTGGAACAGCATCCATAGCAGGAAACTGGTCCCATGAACATGGGCTTGAAGCAGAGCAAGCAGGAGAGGCTAGTCTTAGAAACTGGGCCTTGGGATAAGAAGGGACATTTTCTGTGGGGGATGTGAGATGTGATTAAGGGAACAACTCAGGGGACTCAGTGGTCAATGCTTAGGCACCACGACCAAGGATTCCTATCAGGGATAGTGGTGTGATAACCCTCAATTGAGAACAGCAGCTTCTGGTCTGGGTATGTGGGTACTAGGTGGGCTGGGTCTGAAGAACAGGGCACTGGGACATCTAAATATGAACTGTTGAGTCAGGGAGTGTAGGGGACACTGAAGTTAGGGACCAGGATGAGGAATGAGGGAAGATATGTGCTATGATAGCACCTTGTAAATATTTCTTCTCTAGAGGTATCGTGAACAGTAGCGTGGTAGAGTAAAAAGTAGATGAATGTTTGAGGCAGGTAGATTTGGACTAAATCATGGCTCTGCAACTTTCTAATTAGATGACTTTGACCACACCAAGCTACTTGACTTCTCTAGATCTGTTTTCCCATCTGCAAAATGAGGATGACAATATCCATCTTGCTTGGTGGACAGAAACAACAGATGAGATAGTATTGATGAAGCAGCCAGCAGCTGTTAACAGGCCCTCGGTATGTCATGGTTCCCCTTGTATGCCGTGCACCCCTCTCCTAACCGGTTGTGGCCCACATCCCCAAAGGGAAGCATTAACACCACAGGCTGGCTAACATGGGAGGAAGACACTCTTAAGAGGGGAAGCAGAAATAAGCTTATAATTACTCCATATAGATATTTGTTCATCGTAGAAAATCAGAAAACATAGGGAGCAAAAAATATGAAACAAACATTCCTGATCATTCTACCACCCTAAGACAGTTATTAATATTTTGGTGTATATCATTTTAGATTATGCATACATACACATACAAAAATGCAATTCTAAAAGACAGGATTAAAGTATACTTCTTATGTTATAACTCGTCTTTTCATTTCACAACATATCATGAACATATTTCTCTTCCATTTAACATACAATCCCAATAAAATTTTTAATGGCAGCATAATAGTTCATCTTATGTTTGATCCACATTTTACCTAACAAACCTCAGTGTGTTGAACATTTTGTTGTTTATAATTTGGGGCTATTATGATCCCATTTAGCTAAATTTGACATCTTAAGTTTTTTCTGGAAGTGAAATTAATGCAGTTTATTATTGCTGAATCTGCCCAGGAAGGGCTTTCTAACTATTTCAGTGAAACCTGAGAGAGAATCCAAAGAAAATAATCTGAGTCATTAAATCACCTCTTAGTAGTTTCCTATGTGTATTTTTTTTCAATCTGAAAGCCATGGAAGGAAAGACAGTTGCTTTTGTCTTTTATGAAAGAGCTTTCAATATAGATTTTTTAAAATTAAGTAAAGATTTTGCCCTTATTGCTTTAAAACGTTTATCATAGAAAAGTTAACCAGGACGGAAAAGTAAAGAAAAAAAAAATCCTCCACTGTTTAAATAATTTTGATTTGTTTCCTTCTAGCCTTTTCTCCATGTATTCTTTAAAATTTGTTAATAGTGGTGCTGATTTTGTTTATATAAATGTGTCTTTTTTTTTCCCATTTGTCCTAGGACCCTCAATATTTTTCCAGGTTTTTCTGAACTTATCAGAAACATAATTTGAATGGCTGCATTGGCTGCGTTATTCAGTGTACTTTTTGTCAGTGGCCTCTCTTCTAAGCTGTAAAGATTTAGGCTTAAATCCTGTCCCTTTTCCCTAAAAATACCCCCATCTTCCAGCCTAACTTCCACAAGTTACTAGCATCCTTTTAAAAAAATATAATTTCAACTTCAGGGCGTACATGTGCAGGTTTGTTACGAATGATCCCATCAACCAGGTGGTGAGCACAGTACACAAAAGATAGTTTTTCAGACGTTTCCCCATCAATCTCTCCCTGCTCCAGTAGCCCCTAGTGTCTATTGTTTCCATCTTTATGTCCATATGAATCCAATGTTTTGCTCCCACTTACAAGTGAGAACATGTGGTATTGGTTTTCTCGTCCTGAGTTAATTTGCTTCGGATGATGGCCTCCAGCTGCATCCATATTGCTGCAAAGGACAGACTTTATTCTTTTTATAGCTGTGTAGTATTCCATGGTGTATATGTACCAAATTTTCTTTATCCAATTCACCACTGACAAATACCTAAGTTGATTCCATGTCTTTGAGATTGTGAATAGTACTGTAATGAACATATGAATGCTCATGTCTTTTTTGTAGAACAATTTATTTTCCTTTGCATATATACCCAGTAATGGGATTGCTGGATCAAATGGTAGTTCTGTTTTTAGTTCTTGGAGAAATCTCCAAACTGCTTTCCACAGGGGCCAAACTAACTTACATTTCCACCAACAGTGTGTAAGTGTTCCCTTTTCTCCGCAGCCTTGCCAGCATCTGTCATTTTTTGTCTTTTTAACAATAGCCATTCTGACTGCTCATAGGTGGTGCCTCATTGTTGTTTTGATTTGCATTTCTCTGAACTAGCATCCCTTTTTGCACTAGCAGCTCTTCAAACGGATTCTTACCTTCATCTTATTCATCTTTTAAAATCTCACTTGCTTTATTTTCTCTTCCTGGGAGTGTACCCTGTACTTCCCAGACTTGAGAAGCACGTGGGATTGTGGGGGAGCTGATGTGGCCACGAACACCATTGGCGGACCCTCTGGCACTGGGCATGTGGCATCCAATCCACAGAAGTTTAGTCCCGAGAACCACCAGATTGCATTTCTCCCCCAAAAGCAGATTAATCCTCCGCGCTATGTGGGTTGTTTCACATATTAGGAGCAAAAACAGCAGGCCAGGCTTTGGAGCAAGGCTGGGCCAAGACGCGTAGGCCCCCTGGGCAGGCTAATAACCTGGCCCCCTTTCAAAACGATATTCTCTAAATATTTGCCCAACATTCATTTGGAGGAGAGGCTGAGTGCTGCGTGGGAGAAGGAGGACAGGCAGACTGCTGGCTCAGCACTGCACACTCTATTACCCTGAGCAGTTCAACTGCTGCCCTAAACCCGCATACCTCACCCAGCAACTAAGAGGCCTGGAAGGTCTCTGAGATACCAGCTCTTGTCACTTAAGTGCTCCTGGGGGTTTTTCCCCTACCAGGAGGCAATACAAAGGCCTGGGAGAATCCAACAGCCTATTTATTACTGGTGTGACTCTGGCAAGTTCCTTAACTTTTCTGAACTGATTCTCCTTATCTGTAAAATGGGGACTGATAATAGCATCTACTTCAATGGGCCAGAAGTGTTTATATGAATTCATATACAAAGTTGTTAGAGAAGCTTCTGGCACAAAACCAATAGAGACAGGAGGCAGCCAAGGGTCCCCAGCAAAACCCCATCTTTAAGCCTAAAACAGCCTGAAGGTTGAAAAACCAGACTACTCTTCCTGGATGAAGCCACCCTTTCCTGACTGATTCTTTCTGAATAATGCCCACCTGAGCACTGGGAGGATGGGGTAGAGCCTCAGGAAGTTCAGTGGGGAGGAGCCTGGCCTCTCCCGTTCCTGTGTGGTGACCTGGGATTCAATGTGTGAAGCTGGAAACCTGCTAGGAGGACTCTCTCTCACTTTTCTGAGAGTTATTTTTTCCTTTTTACCCAATAAATTCTGTTTTCCTCATCATTCTGTGTGTCCACAAGCCTAATCTTTCCTGGTCATGTGACAAGAGCCTGGTTTTAGCTGAACTAAGGAGAAAGTTTATCAACAAAACTATCTCTGTGTATATTATAACCACTGTGCATTGATAAATATTATTATTATCATTCTCATGTCCTGCTTGCTCTCAACCATTCTGGTAAAGACCATTTTCTCCACTGCATTACGTTTCCAGCAGCATTTTAGTGCACTTTACAGACTGGTATCCAGGGCACCAGCCCAGCTAGCCTGCACCTAAATCCAGTTTGGCTTGGGAGCCTCAAATACAATGGACAGGCTCCAGTCCAGTAGAGCTGGGCACACACACACACACCTGTGGGTGTGTGTGTGTGTGTGTAGGGGTCACTGCCTGAATCATGGTGTAGTCCTCAGTTAAAATAGAAAGCCTTATCTTCCATGTGAGAATTGGAAGATGCTGAGAAAAGTAGACACAGACTTAGAGGAAGTGGTAATTTACCAGGAGTAGGTAATCCTCAATAAGAAAAAAGTTATCTCCTCTAGAAAAACCAGGAAGAGGAGGAGAAATTATCCTTCAAACCAGGTGAAATGTGCCTCCTGGAATCCTGAGAGGTAGCATGGCGTAATGGGGAGAGAACATGTGGACTTTGGAGCCAGCAGACCCAGGTCTGATTTCTGCCTCAGCTACTGAATGACCTTGAGTAAAGTCAACCAACTCTCTGTGAGGACACATCCTTATGTGAAAAATGGCTACGCATCGATGATGAAAGATTTCCTGTGTACCGAGCCCAGAAAGGGGACCTGGAGCTGCTAGATGCTTGATGACCGTGACTTTCTTTGAGTTACTGAAGTGACAATCAGAGAATGGACCCTGGTAGCATCTTGAGTGCCTAAAGCCTTGTGGGTGATTGATGCATATACACTGAATAAGTGGGAAGATTCTCACTGGCTATATGTAAAAGCCAGGGAAAAGCTCAGAATATCTAGAGTTTAATAAGTACATACCCTATATTCTTTTTAAAACTGTCATTTATTTTTGAGACAGGGTCTCACTCTGTGCCCAGGCCACAGTGAAGTGGTAAGATCATAGCTCACTATAACCTTGAACTCCTGGACTCAAGCGATCCTCTCTACTAGTAGCTAGGATCACAGGCACATGCCACCACGCCCAGGTAATAGTTTTTAGTTTTTATATTTTGTAGAGATGAGGTCTATGTTGACCAGGTTGGTCTCAAACTCCTGGGTTCAAGCAATCCTCCTGCCTCAGCCTCCCAAAGAGCTGAGATTACAGGAGTGAGTCAACAAACCTAGTGCAGAGTCTACATTCTTGCTAACACTTTGTATCCATTATTTCAAATAATAATCCTGTAAATGGGAATTATCCCCATTTTACAGATTCAGAAACCGGGACTAGCACGTAAGGGGTCTGTATTAATATCCTACATGACCCCAAAGCTAATAACCGCTGGACCTAACACACTGTCCCCTTGTTTTTCACATGAGGACCTGGTGTCAGTTTCAACTCAATACTAGAAAATCACCGATAAACAGATTTTACAAAACAGAACCATGTAATTGGAGAATTTTATTCTATGTAGTCTAATGCCTAGAAAATAAATCAGCCTTTTAAGTTTTATATAGCAGTACAGTTGAAATGTTCAATAATTATTGCCAGAGAACAGCATAATGCAGTACTAAAAATGAGTAATTGAAAAGCCCATCAAGGCAGATGAGGCATCTTCTTACTGAATTGTTCTTGAATACTTTACACAATTACTCCATTCAGATTTATGATCAGCTCAGCAAAACATCTCTCTCTCTATCCTGCTCCGCCTGAGTAGTTCGGGAAGCCTTTTTACATTGTGCTTACACCTTCAGGGATGGACAAATGAATGCCTCTTATACACTAATGGGGTTTGCAATGGTTTGATTTCATTTAGCAAAGGAAAAAGGAGCGAAAACTCAGTTTGCTGAGGTCCTTCTGTGTCTCCCAGTCACTGTGCTGGTGGTTTATTTGTATTAACTATGTGACCTTATTTAAAGTCCCTAACAGTCCTGAGAAGGGATGGTGTTTTCCATCTCACAGAAGAAACTGAAACTCAGAGAAATGTTGGAACTTGATCAGATTATTGAAGCTCATAGTAAACTCACACTAGGCAGTTTGGATCCAAACCTAGTGACCTTTCCATGACATCACCAACCTCCAGAAAGACCCTGTGTGCCCCAAGAGGGCTTGGAATTTTGGAAAGAGGCATCTAGTGAGGTCAGTCGGAGAAGAAAACTGTTCCTAGCCAGATTTTGTTTGCAGCTCTGGCTCTTCAAACATCTGAGTTGTGGATGCTCCCCATCCCTGACCCCATTCCTTCATTTCTTACAAAGTCAGTGCCTCCAGGCAGAGAGGAGTCCAGATGAGTCTCCTCAAGGGATGCAGTTTCCCATGGATTCAGCCTCCCCACTCAGCCCAGATCATCCCAGGCTGCAGGCTTTATCAGAGGCACAAGTTTATCATCTTGCCTCTCCCAGAGACCGCAGAGTGGCAGCTCTTGGCAAATTCAGTTTACTGGCAAGTATGGACAAATGGCTGCCTGGATGAGATGACAACCTTTGTTTCTGGTCTCACTTATACATCAAAAGAACCAAAAATGAGAAAAATGGGGAGAGAGGAGTTGAGGAGGAGATGAGGTGGGATAACCTCACAGGCAGGAAAAATAATATCCCTTCAAAACATTTTACAGTGCATTTAGAAGAATATACATAGAAGAGGACTCTCCAACTCTCCTCCACCCTCGCTTAAGGCAATGACATTTCCAGCAGACTGATTTTTCTTTCTCAACCTCCCTGTCATCCTTTCCTTAACCCTGAAGCTTGTTGTACTCTCTGCTTAAGTCAGCAGACATCGGCACAGGATCAAAACTGTTTGTGTATCCCGTTTCCCCCACCCCCTTGCCTTGAGAATATGCTCAGGGTCTGCTGAGGGTTATTTCAGAAGAGGCTTAAACAAGTCAGTGACTATCTTCCTTCTTTAGGACATAAAAGCATGTCAGATTTCCCTCTTGTTTTAGAGTGACATGGCAGACATCATGCATAGACGTATATCTTACTGAATATGGTACACATCCATGAATTTCCTTACACCCTTGGGAAATACCAAACTTTGATCTAATTTATTTTAACAATAAGCATCTCTCATCAAGATATAGATTTATGGTAACACTAAATGACTATTGGTCAAACACCTCCAATGTGGTTATCAGCTGGTGGGTACTGAGCACTTACTTGCAAACAAATCAAATATCTGAAAAGAATGCATTTTGTCTTTGTGCACCTGAAGGTGGAGGGTTGGGGGGAATACACTGATCAAATCATGTAGCAAAGAGAGCATTTCCCTCTGCTGTAGGGAGGCAATTGAGCTGGGAGCTGTGGGAAGGGAGCCAGAGGCTTGCTCCTGCCTTGCAGAGAAGCAGTGGACATGAGATGGATGACAGGAGGAAGCTCTGTCAGATAATTATTAGAAGCTGGAGAATCAGCTGTTGTGCTGTCAGTATAGTGTATTGTAGGAGAAAGAACATAACAGGAATGGAGTGGGGTTGGAAAGAACAAAGTGAGAGAAACAGGCAAAGGAACAATGACATAGTTCTTGTCTATGGACTGTGGTCCACCTCTGTTACCCCTTTTACCCTCAGAGCAACCTCTGGGGGCTCTGGCCTTCCAAGAAACTGCTCCCACTTCTTGTTCCTGGACTAATCCTACTCATGGTCTCACCTGATGAGTCACTTCCTCTGGGAAGCATTTCCCAGCCCTAAGAGCCCAGGTCTGATAGGCTGCACCCTCTACCTGCAGAGCCACCACCTGCAAGACCCTTTATCTTTGCCTCTCGGGCACTTTTTCACCCCACCCCTATAAGAACCACCTGGAAGGTTTGTGAAAGTAGTGATGCCTTGCCCCACCCTAGAGCAGTGGAATTGACAGCTCCGGGCATGGGGCCAGGGCAGCAGTGACCACCTACGGGCTTCTGGTGATTTTGATGGACATTTAAGATGACAACCATCTTGCCTCTAATTTGTCATATCTGAAAGCAGGGGCTGGTTCTACCTTGCTTCCTTTCGGGTCACCAGCACCTTGCACTGTGCCTGGCACATCATATATACTTGATGAATATTTGTAGAATGAATACATAAATTAATTAAAATTAAAGAGGTATTACTACTCCCTTTTTAGAGAAGAGGAAATTGATTCATGAAGGCAAACTAGGTGGACTGCCGTGGTAGAGTGGCTATAAGAGGAGGAATGAGAACGTAAGCTCCATGCGGGCAGAAGCTTTGTCTGATTTATTTAACTCTGTGTTCCCCGTGCCTAGACTTGGGTGTGACATGGAACAGGAACTGGGTACATGTTTGCTGAATAAATGACTGCACTCCCAGTCTCTTACTTTGAGACTCAATCTCTTCCTACTATAGTTTGCTACCAGCCCTGCCTCTGCCATTATTTGCATGGCTTTGCCCAAGTCACTTTTCCTCTCTAGAGCTCAGTTTCCTAAAATGAGGAATTCAGATGATATGGCCTCCCGATTTTTTTAGTTCTCATCATAGCAGACTGCCCTGTTATACCTATACTGTCACTTTGAAGGATGCAAATCCAGCTGTTATGCCAGCACCTTCCACACACAACAATGTCCTCACATTTCTCAGTGATACGAAAGTAGGGCAGGGAAACCCTGGGTAGAGAAGAGTGGGGTCCCTGGCAAGGGCTCCACCCTCTGGCCTGTGCCCATGGACCTAAGTGAGAACAGGCACTCTTGCTTTTGTGCCCAAATGTTGCATTTTCCAAGACCACTCTGGCCTGCCACGCCCCCTATCCTGTGCCCATATTAATCCAAGAGACCTTAGCGGGCGTACACACAAGAGGCTGGACGTCAAGAGGAGCAGAGGAACACACCAGCAGACACCAGCAGACCAGCAATGGCGGAACGATGTAGACTCTGAGGGGAGTTCAGCCAGGGGCAGTCAGAGGAGAGTCTGCCACCGGGTAGCCCGACTCCAAGGGAAGACCACCTTCCCACTCCATGCCCCTTCTGGCCCCCCATCCATCTTGCTGAGCACCACCTCCACCACTCAACAAAACCTTGCACTCATGCTCCAAGCCCACCTGTGATCGAATTTTTCTGGTGCACGGGGCAAGAACTCAGGAGACGGAAAGCCCTCTGCTCTTGCAATAAGGCAGAGGGTCTAACTGCGCTGATTAACACAAGCCACCTGCAGACAGCAAAGCTGAAAGAGCACACTGCAACACACACCCACTGGGGCTTCAAGAGTTATAAGCACTCACCCCAAGATGCTGCCATGGGCTTGCAGCCCAAAAGTACTCCCCGCGACCTCTGCACCTGTCCATCTGCATGTTCCTGCTAGGTGTTTGAGTAATGGGGCACTGAAGAAGCCAAGTCACACCCCTGACACATGCCGTGTGAGGGGGATAAGGTCCCTGAATCGCTCCTTCCAGTCTTTTTCTGAGATGGAGTTTTGCACTGTCACCCAGGCTGGAGTGCTGTGGTGCCATCTTGGCTCACTCCAACCTCGGCCTCCCAGGTTCAAGTGTTTCTCCTGCCTCAGCCTCCCGCATAGCTTGGATTACAGGTGCCCGCCACCGTGCCCAGCTAATTTTTGTTTTCTTAGTAGAGACAGGGTCTCACCATGTTGGTCAGGGTGGTCTTGAACTCCTGATCTTGTGATCTGCCCGTCTCGGCCTCCCAAAGTGCTGGAATTACAGGCATGAGCCGCCGTACCTAGCCCAGTCTTTTTTCCATACTGCTCTTCCCTCCTTTCCTGCTTCCTGCTTCTCTGTATTATTTCTTCCTTTCACAAGTGTTCCCAGTTGACAGGCTGTGATCTGCAAAAGCTGACCTCCATCTCCCAGTCAGCCCACCTCCAAAGAGCAAATCCATAGCTGAGAAAATGTGGTTATTAATTTATCATCTCCCTAGATCCAGTTCCAGAGAAAAGCATCACTTAGTTGATATAGTTGTAGCACAAAGAGAGGGAACTTGTGTTGTTAAATGTCTACTACACACTTGGCACTTCATTTGTTATCTCATTTAAGCCTCACCTTTGACTGCCTGTCAGTTATACCTTCAAAATATTTCTCTCCAGCACCCTAAAGCGCCCAAACTCAATAAACCACTGCAACAACCTTCTAACTTATCTGTTTGCTTCCATACTTAGCCCCTACAATCCAATCTTCCCACAGAAGTCAGAGTGCACATTTAAAATAATAAATCATGTCACTTCCCTGTTTAAAGACTTCCAGTGGCTTTCCATTGCGCTTAAAATCCAAACTTTATAATGCCAGCTTGCAATTCCCCGCCTAATCTGGCCCCTAGCCAACTTCTCAGACATCACCTCCTGCCACTGTTTGTCTCACCCACCAAGCTCCAGTTCCTTAAACAAGCAGAGCTCCCTCCACCTCAGAGCCTTGGATGGTTCCCTTTGGCTGTCGTCATCCTACATGATCCCGCCCACAAACCTTAAGGCGTTAGGAAGAAAAAGAGGGAGGAACAAATTTAGATATGCCTGAGGCTTCCATGGCAGCTGGTTTTCCAGCTGAATCTACATGAACCTGCTTTTAACCCTACTCCTCACCTTTGTTTTCTCAGTGTGAAGGTAGTTGCAGCAACTCAAAGCGTTCTTTGGATAAAGTCGAATGTATGTGCAAAATGTAGGTAAAGAACCCAAAACACTGCCTGCTCTTCCCTATGAAAAGGTTTCAGTAATTCATTGCTTGATTTTTTAGATGAACAGGGAAGAAAAGCTTAACTTTCAGGGAAAGAAGCTAAAGTTTATTGAGCCATGCAGCAGCCCTTTTAACATGATCTGGTTGAATCAGCTGAACAACCATTCTGAAACAGGTGTTATAATCCCCATTTTACAGAGGAGGAAACAGATTCAGGGGATTTCAGCAATTTCCTGAGGACCACACAACTGTAGTAATGAACACAGCCAATATTCCACCCAGTCATATTTGATCCAAATCTCAAGCTCTCTTCTGCCATATCATCTCACTTTGCTAAGTGGATCCTTTCTTCCCAGCAAAACAACCTCAGAGGAAACATCAACGTATGAGTAAAAATGATTAAGGTGTAAAAGTGAGAACAGATTATTTGCCAGAAGCACATTTGAATCCTCCATTTACCTGTGCTAATTGTAATATGTTAACAACAGGTTGTTCTTAAATATTCATTAAATTGAATCCCCTGAGGACCTGTACTTGGGAGCTCAGCCGGCTGATATTCTGAATTCCTAAATGCACTTAAAAATAACCAAATGTCTTTTCTCCCAAAGCATTTAATAGTATAGAATAGTAACCATTTCATAATAACCCTCTGTTCAATTAGTGCTTTTTTTTGGCTTTTCCTTTTATCCTTCCAAACCGTAAGGTCAAACTTCAACAGCATCACCTGCTGAGTCCCTCACTGGGCTCTCTTTCTGGATGTGTGTTGCCAAGAGAACAATTCTGCTTTCAACAATAAAAACAATCAATGCTTGCACAAAAGACTTAAGGACAATGGGAAATGTGGGTGAGTTAATTACATCCCTAGTCCCTTTTTTCTTTACAAATAAAGAGCAAGAGTGATGGGTGATCAGTGAACTTTAGAGACGCAAGCCATTGAATTGTGCTTAAGAGAGCTGGGTTTCTTAGGAGTCAAATGAATGAACATCCTCTGAAAACAACTTCATTTATATCAGAAATCTACAATGTTCAGTCCTTGGAGGAAGGAGCCAGACTAGAGCAGGAATTGGGAAACACAGGGCAGGGTCATCTCAGGTCCTGTGGGAACTTGGAGAACTCTTCCTTCCAGGGCCTTGGGTTTTCTGATGTTAAAATGACTCAATGGCACCAAAATGCCCCGCAATTCTAAAATGTGATTTGGCTCTCAGATTCAGCCTGTTTGGGCAGTGCTGAATAGGACCAGGGACTGGATCCCAGTGCTTTGGGGCTTGTTTTCCCTCCTCTTCCTCAGGCTTTTGCATGTTTTGGAAGCCGAGGCATCCATACTGGAGACCAATATACAACCCTCAGCCCTGACTTCTGCTTCATTTCTGCAGCCTCGTCCCTGAGGTCTACCCTGGGAGTTGTTGGTGCAGAACTGCTGCATCTTTGAACTCTCGGCCTATGGAATTTCCTTCTAAACACAAATTACTATTTTTTCATACATTCATTCAACACATATTTATCATCTGCTTGTAATATGCCAGATATGATGATATACTGTAATGAACAAAACAGAAACGGTAGCTTCCCTCCCGTGGCTTATAGTTGGCCAGGTGAATAAGACATTAAATGCTTTGTTTTAAAGGTAAAAAATACAAGTAAGTATAAAGTAGAAAGTGAATTGTGCCCAGGATTTTACCTCCCACATAAAACCACCTGTTGGATCATTATATCGTGATATTCTGTAACCTCATTTCTTTCTCTTAACATCTTATAAACGGCTATTTCCATACATGTAAATCTGCCAAATCTTTTTAAATTACTGTATAATAATCTGTGCCAGAAATATTCAATGTATTTCACTTATATCAGCATCCTTAATCCTCACCATAGCTCTATGAGTTAGTACTCTAATTATCCCATTTTACAGCTGAAGAAATGGAGTGCCAGAAATGCTCCGAGAGCTAAGGTCACACAGCTGCTAAATGGCAGAACCAGAATTTAAACTCTGGCTGTGGGACTCCAGAACTTCAGCTCTTTTCTACTGTGCCTGATATTCCACTGCCAACATGTACTATCATTTATTATAATTAATCCTATATAATGGGCTTTCAGATCAGATCAATCACCCCTCTTTTTTTGTTTTGCTATAGCAAACAAGGCTGCAATCAACATCCTCATACTTATATCAGCCTCCACTTGTCTAAATTGGCCAGTTGAATTAATTTCCAGAAGTGAAATTTCAGAGTTAAAGGGTATGAGCATTTTAAATTTTGGCATGCAGTGCCAAACTAATACAAATTTTGGATTAATTTGCACCCCTATCAACTGCATATGATAGAGATCACCATTCTCTTCTTAACCCTTGGCATCACCGAATCTGCTCTGGCAATGGTCACTCTGACCTCCTCACTGCCAACTCTGACAGCTTTTTACAGCCTCATTCTGCTCAAAGTTCTGCCGGATGTACCCCTGTAGACATGCCTCTTCCCCCAACTCTTCCTTTTGGTGTACTTCTCTGGATTTCTTTGCTTCCTATTTCCTTGGTATTTGAAATCTCTTCCCTGGCCCCTGTTCCCTCTAAGACCTATGAATGTCATGGAGTCCTGGGTTCTCCTCTTGTCCTCTTCTCTAAACGTCCTCCCTCCCTAGAGTGGTGGACTTTCTTAATAACTGGCCCTACAGCCATTCCCTCCTTGTGTCTTGCTAAAAGACCCTGTTTGTTTAGGGTTTACAGTGACCCCAGATATTGAATCATGACTGGTCTAAACCAATTATGGCTATCCTGTTCCCCTCCTTGAGCTTCAGGTGACCATGTGACCTGCTTTTGGCTAAAGAGAAGTACAGGAACATCAGCCAGGAGGCTTCTGGGGTTTTCCTCTCTGACAAAAGGGGTAGTGGCCTATGAGGAGAGTGTTTTCCCCCACTATCCTCATTCTCTCCTATTTAGAACTCTGTTGGTGAGGGTGACATGCTTTGAGCTAGTGTGGCCATTTTATGGAATAGAAGAGAAAGGCTGACTGAATCACAGAGTTACTGGTCCAGGAACCTGATGTCACTGAGCTGCTAAAATAATGTGGAAGCCATTTATCTCCAAACTCATTGCTAAACAATAAAAGAACCCATGATAAAAGCCTTGATTGGATTTTCTGTTTCTTATAGCCAAATACCTCCTAACAGATACATCATGATCATACATAATGATCATATATAATACTCTAGCTTGATGGTGTCAACACAGGTCTTTCTCTTGAGTCTCAGAACTATATGATAATAATAATAATAATAATTAATAACAATGAATAAGTTATCAAGTTCCTGTTATGATCTACTAAATTATATATATAATTATATGTGATTTTATATAAATTATATGTTTATATAATTATACATGTTATAAAATTACATATATAATATATATAATTTTATGTAAAATTTAAACATCACAACTACTCTATAAGGTTAAGTGCCATTATTCCCATTTTATTAGTGAGGAAACTGAACTGAGGCACAGAGGGATTAAGTAACTTACCCATGGTCATAAATCTCCTAAGTGGCTGAGCTAGGATTCAAACCAGGGCAGTCTGGCCTCAGAGTCCATATATCCAAATCCTACGGATGACTAAAGGGACCTTGAATTGTACAGGTCCCAAATGGAGCTCATCAACCTTCTCCCTCATAAATAGGCTCTTCATTCAAACTCTGTCTTGGTCAAGGCAGAAACTCGGGAGTCTCCTTGGTCTTGTACTTCTCTTTTCTACCCCATGTCCAACTGGTCACCACATACTGACAATGTACCTTCAAAACATATTCTGAACTATTCTGCGATGCCTGGCTTGCAATGAATGCTTACAAATGCTGGCTGCTATTACCAGGCTTTTCATGACTGAGCTGCTGCTTCTTGTCTAATCTTTTAACCATCCTAAACCCTCCAGCCCACTGAACTTGCCTGGTCTACTGGCTCTTGTTGTACCGTTGGATCCTTTGTATAGACTGCCCTTACTGCATTAAATGCCCTGTGCTACACTCTCCCTAACTAATTCTTCTACGATTTAGCCCATGTGTCATGCCCACTAGGAGGCTTTCTCTCACTTCCCAACCTCCACAAATTGTTCTCCCAGCATGCTCTTCAGATCTCCATCTCTGGCCTTATCATACTGCAGCTGAATCATTTGTTTACTTATCTTTTCTCACCTCTGTCAACTCCACATTCCCAAACCAAGTTATAACCTCCTCAGGAGAAGGATACAATATTTCAAACTCAGTCCAGCCCCTTCCTTCAGCCCCTGCCCCTCCGTTGGTCTCTCAATTACTGACATCATTAAACTAGAAATTTCCATGTCATTTCTAAACTGAACAAGCCAATTTCTACCTCTGAAATGTTGTTTGAATCTATCTTTGCTTCTTCATTCCTAAGTGACTACCTGGATGCCTTAAGGTCTCAGGCTTGATGGTTATGATAGAGTAGATCTCATTTCCATTTGGGACCTACTAAGGGCTTCCTGCAGAGTTCAGAGGTGAAGCTCATCGTCTGAAAGATGGTCAAATTTGAACAGAGGCCCTCTGGCTACTTGTAAATGGATTATATCCATGTATTGAAATATATCTTACATTTTCTACCTACAAATTAGCAATGAGACCCAAGGACTCTAAATAGTACCTTGTTCCAAGGTTATTTCATAAGAAAAGTGAGCTAAAGGATGGTTCAGTAGCACCAGCAAAGTCTTCTTAAAACCAAGTATAGTATAAGTTAATCAATCAGGCAAGTGATCAATAAAATATAAGAAACGCAGCATTAAATAATACTGAGCTGCTCATTCCAAATAGTCTGACTCATTAGTTTGATCAATACATTACAAAGATGTAACAAGTGTAAAAACACAAGGGGCCTAAAAATACTTAGTTGATGTATTGTGTCCATTATCAGAATGCATGCATTTTTCAAGATACTTAGGTAGTTCCAGCAAATCTAACAATTAACTTCTGAAATAGCCAAATAGTAAGCAGAGTTTTGGTGAAGGTCTTCTATTCAAGTGTCCAATTTTGCAAATATTTGGAAAGACAGTGTGCCCAATGAAATATGCCTGAACTAGGGCTCAAATAACCCTCCTACTTTAGGCCCAGGTGGCCTTAGGCAAGTTGTTCAATCTCTAACTTTTCATCTGTAAAATTTGGGTAAGAATCCAGTTCTGTCTCCATCACAAGTCTATCACAGAGCTCAAATGACAGGATAAATATGGACACGATTTAAGCACTACTAAGTTATCTAATAATATAAGCTGCATTTTGCAAAAGAGCCCATCTCTAAGGCAGGCACAAGAGAACAGAAGCTTTATTCACAGATTACCAAAAACCTAAGCTAATTGTAAAATTCTTTAAAGAATAGTCTGAAAATAATGATGTAATTAAAACATTTTGACACTACTGTTTTTACATTAAAGAGCTGGGGATCTTTAGAATATGAGCCTAACTCTTTTTATTTGTGACCTCCATGACTTTCAACTCAATGACAATGCTTAAAGAAACAATGACATTATTTTGGGGTCCTGAACCAGTTATACCTGGTCATTTGTTCAGACTCAACTTGAAAAGTGGTTTGTAATATTTTCCCTAATACCTCCGGAGAGTAAAATTAAATTTCTCACCAACATAGGAAAATGCAGCATATGCCAGGAGGGTCATTGCCAATGAAAATGGGCCTGACATCAGCCCTGGAACATACAAAAGTTTCCCTTACACCATAGCAATCTCTGGGTGCCTGAAAAGAGGCCCTAAAGGTTGCTTTCAAAGTTAGAGTGCCCTGTGTCCATCCTGGCAGCAACAGTCTGCTGATCTGCTGCCAGCTACTGTGCAACACATGCAGGTCCTACTGGCCACACGCAGTGCCTAGTACTTAGTAGGTGATCAGGATGCGTTGCCTAAATTGAAATGAAAAAATGGCACATTATCTTCCGCAATGTGAAACCAATAGTGTGAGTCAACAGCCAGCTTCTTGACTTTCCCAATTTAAGTCTCCAAAACACTACTAAAGTGATCATTTTAAAATTCCATTTTGAAAGTATTAATTTTAGATTACACCAGATATGAGCTATCTTAAATTCTTTTTGAACAAGATTAGGTATATATTTTTTTAATGTGAGTATAAAAATATAACAGAAAAAAACTCCCTTACTCTGAGAACTTGTTTTAAAGTACCCATTAGCGATAAATAAATAATATGTTCAGTTGACAGCTAATCAAATTTAGAAAACAATAATCAATGCTACAGTTACATGGGTCCAAATAAATTATTTTGACATAAATGGACACTTAGATGCATATACTTCTGCCTTCTTGCTGACACATAGAAAGCACATCAGTCTTCACCTGACAGATGTTTCACCAGTCAAACCTTCTCACACGTTTCCACAAGTGAAAAGGCAAAGATCATAGAACATCCTTACTGATTTTATAAGCCACTTAGCCTCCTGGCAGTTCAGTTAAATGGACTGAGCTAAATGAGATCACATGTGTAAAGTGCTTCGCACCTAGTACGTGCTCCCACAAATAATAAACACTGAGAAAGGAAGGAAAGAAAGGAAGTTATACCCAAAAAGAAAGGAAATTCCTGAGGCACCACCAGCACGGGGTATAGGAAGAGGGAACTGCCATCAGAGCTTCTTCCCCTTTTCTTCCTTTCCCTTCCCAGCAAATGAATATAAAATAATTAATCCCAAGATTGGATGACCCCAGAGAATAAGTCATCAACTACTCTGCCCTCTGCGGCCATCTGCACTTGAACCACAAGAAGAAAAGGCAGTACCTGACACTTCAGAGATCCCTCCTAGAGTCGTGGCAACATGAACTTACCCCAGCCTGCTATGAGCATGTCAGATAAGGCAGGTAAAGTCAAAGGTGACCTAGAGCCTGGATATTGTCCCTAAAGACCCTGAGCCTCTGACACACTGCATTCAGGCAGCATGACTCACTCCATTCCTAACAAGGACATCGCCAAACAGACAATATAAATGTGCAATGAATTACCTCCAATAGTTTCTTGTTCTTTGGTAATGGAAACACAAAGCCTTTATTACTGAGTTTAAATTCATCCATCGTTAACAAGTGTCAATCAACCACGTCTTTGTCACATCAATTCAGAAACTATCAGAAACCTTAAGCATGTTTATATTTCTGGGAAACCATCCTAATAAACTAATTTAAAACATAAGTAAAGCTTTCCTCATGGCTATGGTCCGAATGTCCCCTAAAATTCATATGTTGAAACGTAATAATCAATATGACACTATTAAGAGGTGCAGCCTTTAGGAGGTGATTAAGTCACCAGGGCAGAGCCCTCATAAATAGGATTAGTGACCTTATAAAGGTCTTAAGGGATGAAACTGCTTGTATTATCCCTTCTACCATGTGAGGACACAGTGCTTGTCCCCTCCAGAGCATGCAACAAGGCACCATTTGGAAGCAGAAAATGGCCCTCACCAGACACTAGACTTGCTGGCACCTAGATCTTGTACTTCTTAGCTTCCAGACTGTGGGACATACATTTCTAGTCTTTATAAATAACCCAATCTGTGGTATTTTGTTATGGCAGCATGAATGGATTATGACAATGGTCAAACATGGTTTTCTGAGTATTTATACTCATAAGAAACAAGAAATAATCTTTGAGCCAAACCTCAGTGGGAACAGGTTAAGTGGAGTATGTTGTGCCCATTATAAATGAGGCCTGCTCAGAATTCTGCTAAGATTTTCTCCATAGGCAGAGAAGTGTGTGTGCACGTGCACACACATATACAAAGACACATTTGTTTACAGTAGAAGGGTAAAAACAATCTATAAGGCCAGTAATAGTAACATCTATACAATGAGACATTTAAAATTTCATGTACTTCTGTATCTTTGTATTACACCATGCAGGTACTACTTTTATAATTAAATTAACACTTTAAAAAAGTATTTAAACAGGCCAAAGTCACAAATCTGCATGAAAGAGGCAGGCCTCTGACCTGGTCCCTTGGAAATGCTTCCTGTGTTTTGTGTCCTTTAGTTTACAATTGAAGATATGGCAGGTGTTCGTCTATTTAATACCGAAGATATTGGATGAAGGTGCAAATGCCTGACAGTAGGATTCTATGCCATCTCTCATGCACAGTGACGCCCCACTCAGTTTACTGTTGTTCCCCACTACCATGGACACAGCACCAGACCTTTCTCCTCCCAAACTCCAGACAGTCTCCACCACTGCTCAGAACTGACACATAAGATGAAACCTGCCATAGTGCTTTGAATCCAGGATGCCACTGAGTATAAGAGGTACCAGGGATGCACTAACAGTTTATCTGGAGGAGAAGGAATCCTACATTTCATGTACATATCAGTTGTAAGGTGCATTCTGACTTCTAAAATGCTACAATGTTAAAAATGGGTATTTTTGAATCTGTGGAATGTTGTGGTCACCCTCCTTGGTCTATATCAACACCTCCTTTCCCTTCCCACTGATGGCCTTCCATGCCTGCTTCCATCTCACTTGCTGTTAAGAAGCTACAGCACAGACATAAGGCACTGGGCTGCACCCACCTTGTCCACTTAGCTGCAAGATGAAGATCTAGGAGCCAGAAGTCACTGGCAGCCTCAGGTAAGCCAAGGCAGTTTGGGCTGGGCCAGGGACGGGAGCATGTGGGTCCTTCACACAGAGCTTCTTCCCCAGCATTAACTTCCAATTTGATGACAGTCAGAAGCTTCAGAAGAACCAGCCTTCTCTGATTACTGTTTAATGCTCCCCTTTCCCTGAAATCCATGATAATGGAAACAGGCTTTGACTTCCTTTCTCCCCGACACAAAACACTCAAGGATGAAACACCCAACAGGTTTGGGAAATCATTGCTGTACAGGCTTGAGCAAGAAGTAAATAACCTCTCTGAGTCTCCTCCTTCCATCTCTAAAATGTTCATAACACTTTTCCTAGATTGCTTGTGAAGATTAGAGGTCAAGGAGACAGGGTACCCAGTCTAGAGCCTGGTATACAGTGGGTGCTCAGTAAATCTAGTGAGCCAATTTCCTCTAGCTGGTAAACTGATTGCTCAATTGGCAATGTATTCAATATTAGCAATATGACCTGAGAAAAAGTCAAGCAACTTTCAAAACTACATTTAAGTTCTATGTACCCCAGAAGAGCCTACTCAATAGGCAGGCAACACAGTCAATGGGACTTCAGGCAACTGCAGCCACAAACCCATTGGTGAGTTAGAATTGGGGGAAATAAGCTCCTTAACTCGCTCCTCCTTTCTTTTATTCCCCAAACAGAATGGCCAAGTTGTATTAATTGACAGTTTTACTCAGAGAATGGCTCTAAAATGACTATCATTCTTTACTAATAGAGTAGATTTTTTATTCAAAAATCTGACCAAATGGAAGTGAAGTAGGGTAGGTTTAGATTTCACAGTCTCTGTGTTCCCCATGCCCACCTTTACTGATGAAACAGACAAGGCCAAGCAGAGAGAGTTTAAAGGATAAAAAGCAGAAAGATGATCTATTCAATAATCTACATAATCAGCCTAAGAATTAGCAGAAGTTGTTAGCATGGGGCTTCTGGGACTGCCTGGAACTATATTCCCAGCTGGCTTCTTATTCTGAAGGAGAAGCAAGATCTCAGGTTCAGGCTGAAGCAAAATGATTTAGTAACATGTGTGAAATTACATTTAGAAGATGAGGTTGCCGTTAGAAACAGACCCACAGGAAAAGAATGTAAGAAACTGCATCAGAGTACAGTCATCAGGGACCATTTTGTGCAGGGACCAGCAACACCTCTTCAGTAAGGCAGAATATGTAAATAGGAATATTTAATATTTAATAACTAAGGAGAAGGGCATAAAATGTAGCCATCCTTTTGTTCAACAAACACTTATTAATTAACTACCAAGAGTCAATTTTTGTCCTGGGCCCTGGGGAGTCCAAGATGATTAAAACATGCTTTGCCCTCAAAGGACTTGCAGTCTAGCAGAGGGAGACAAAGAGGTAGAAATAAAAGGGAAATGCTCCCCAATGGCAGACAGCAGAAGCCTCAGGAGTGCTTGGCTTCTACTAGGAGTTGGGATGGGGGAGGAGGCACAGGAGTGGCTTCACAAAGGAAGTGACTTTGAGCTGAATCTTAAAAGAGAAGTCTGTTTTTGCCAGACCGGTGAACAAAATGGTTAACACTTAGAAGGCTGCAGTATGTGATGATGGCTTTATGGAGAAAAGTCTCATTCCCTATCACAAAGGATAAATGCAGTTTGCACGTCACCACTGAGAAACTTCTTGGCATAACTAAGTTGCTCTATGAGGAATATGGTGTTAATCTGGTTCTCCAATGTATCTCACCAGAGTCAAAAGCTGACCCGCATTTGGGGTCACAGGAAACCCTGCTGTGGCACAGTCTCAGCCTTCCCATCTTGGTCCTGTGGCCTTTGGTGAAAGGTTAGGGTAGGTGTTAGGATGGGAAGTGTCTGTCAGTGGGGCTCCGTTGTCTGGAGCTGTAATCACTGTTGGCACAAGGAGGCTGTGCAGCCAGCGGGAGAGGCTGGCAGCATTCAGTGTTAGACCTCTGGAAGGCTGGCCAGCAAGTCCCAACTGGTAAAGAGGAGGCAAAGTGTCAACAAACTCCCTCCTATGACCCACACGGCCTTCACGGCTAGGCACCCCATTGCATGAGTTGGTACCTCATTGCAGCCCACCAACCCACTGTTTACCTGCCAGACTCTGCTAAGCACTTTCCACACATTATGCATTGCAGCACTCACAGCCTTCCTTTGAGGAGACTACTATTATTGCCATTTTAGACATGGGGAAACTGAGGCTTGAAGAATTGCCCAAGGTCACCTGGTTAACAAGCGGGAGAGCCTGGAATCACATCTGAGATGTGGTATTCCAAAGCCCATGTCATGTTCCTTTCTTGTTCTTTAGGGTTCCTCTCACCTCCAGGCCTCTCCAAGCAGCACTCCTCCTCTTCCATCCTCCTTCACTCTCTAACTCTTATTTGTCCATCAGATCCTTACCGAGTTACATTCTCCTCAAACCTCCCTCACTCACCACCTCTATGTACCTACAGTGGGGAAATGTGAGGTAGTTGCCAGATCATGAGGGCCTCAAAAGCCATGTAGAATAATTTGGGCTGACTTGAGAACAATAGGAAAATTTTAATTTAGCAGATGAATGGAAAGTCAGAGAGCAAAGAGGAGAGACCTACTGGGAGGCTGTGGTAGGAATCCATGAGTGGACTGAGGGCCCCCTAAACTAGAGGAGGAGTCAGCCATGGACAGGCCTCAGAAAGTTGGAGAAATCCCTGAAATACAAGCAAAATTGTGTGTGGAAATTCATTTTCTTATGACACAGTACATAGCTTTCCTTAGATTCTAAGAATAAGAAGGATAGTACCTTATTATACGGTTACCCGAAAAATTGTCCAACATAAGAGTGGGCCATGCCAGAAGTCACAAAGTCTAAAATTTGCTAAAATTTGAATGAAGAATGAAAATTAATGTAGAAACATGGTTTTCAATAGAGTTCAGTGCTCTTTCTTCTGAGCTTCTACAGCTGAATTCAAATCCACAGAGTGGAGAGGGCTGAGCTCTGAGCTCTTCCCTGGATGCTATATGTACTACCCAAACTCAGCAGCCCAGGATGGAGGCACATTCCATTAATAATATTTTGGTTCTGGTCTGTCCTGATCACCCACACTAATTAAGAAAATGTAATTGATTCTTAAGGACTTCCCATTAAAGAAAAAAAGAGGGGAATGTTACAAGGAGCATCACAATTTCCTAAAGCTGTGATCCTACTATATTGCCGTTTATCAAGGGCATTTTATTTTTCTCTGGCTGGGGGCCAGTTTCATCTGCAGTAGACAGAAATGCTGAAAGAAGACAGTAATATGTCTTCAAGCTCCAGACAAGCTGGCTAGAGCCCAGTGAAATAGTGTGGTTTGGTGGAAAGAGCATTGGCCTAGGATATCAGTCCAACTTAATATTGCACCTAGAAAAGAAAAACCATTGGACCTGCCTTACCTGCCTCAGAGAGTTTGGGTTGCTGTAAAAAGATGCCAGGTAATCTACTGAAAGTGAATTCACATTGAGAGTGGTGTGGTGTTCCCTATGACACACGTATAAGCATGCACACAGGTAAACACACTTATCTCATGCAGGTGACCCGCTTGGCCTAGGCCTAGGCCAGCAGGAGATTTTTTTCCTCTCAGAAAATCTAAACCTTCCTGATTCTCCCCAATCCCTGATTTTACCCCCAGCCTGTCCTTCACCTTCACTTGGCCTCACCTGCTGCTTCACGTGCCTCTCATCCTCGTCCCTCCTTTACATCTCTACACTTAGCTCATCTTCTTTAAATCTGTGGCTCTTCCTTTCTGAGCTCCCAGTCTGCCCTTAATCCCATCCCCCTCTCATCTCTAGACATGAATCCTCTTATATCGCCCATCTTTTGTGTCTACTATGGAGTAACCAACCACCTAAGTCTAGATATCCAGCCTGCCCTCTGTCCTGAGCTCCCAGCCCAAGTTCCCAAATAAGAGGGCACTTCTCCAGCTGAATTGCTTGCGGGGCCCTCCAACATGGGCAAAACTGAGTTGTGACCCTTCCACTAAACCTTCTTCTCTTCCTGTATCTGATCTCAGCCCTGCCATTATTCCATTATCCCTTCATTTGTTCCTGCAGTTCATATTTACTGAGCATCTCCGTGTGTCAGACAGTATGCTAAGCACTGGGAATATAGTGGCCCCTGTCCTCATTTGATGGGAAAGACATTGATATAGTCTGAATGTTGACAGCCCCCTCCCTCAAGTTCATATGTTGAATCTGATACCCAATGTGATAGTTAAGAGGTGGGACCTTTGGGAAGTGATTAAGTGATGAGGGCTCCACCCTCATAAATATAATAATTAGTGTCCTTATAAAAGAGACCTGAGTGAGCTCTCTTGCCCTTCCTCCCCACGAAGATGAGGCAAGAAGGTGCCATCTATGGGGAACAGACCCTTACCAGACAACAAATCTGCTGGTGCCTTGATCTTAGACTGCTCAGTCTCCAGAACTGTAAGCAATAAATTCTGTTGTTTATAAATCACCGAGTCTAAGATATTTTGTTATAGCAGTCTGAATGGACTAATACAGACACGAATCAAATAGTCACCAAATATGAACACAATTCTTACTGGGAAACTTCTATGACAGATATATGTGCAACGAGAACATAAGAGAGCATATAATGGTGCTAAGGAAAGAACATAAGAGAGCATATAATGGTGCTAAGGAAAGAACATAAGAGAACATATAATGGTGCTTCCTTTCCAAGGAAGCAACTTACTACAGATGAGCTAAGATCTGAAGGCTGAGTGGTATTTATTAGGAAAAGTTGGGTTGGGGCAGAGGGGAATGTTCTAAACAATGAGGAAACATCTCTCTACACATACCCTGGGACAGAAGAAAACTGGGAGTGTTCATAGATGACCAATGTGTCTAGAGCTCAGGGAGCAAGGTAAGATGACACAAGATGAGCTGGAGAAATGAGCAGGGGTCAGACCTTTCTGGGCCTTTTGGGCTGTTAAGGAACTTTGTCTTCCTGAAATTAGTGATAAATTATTTGAATACCTTCAACAAACCTTTATTGAACACCTACTGTGTTTTGGGCCCTTTTCAAGATGATGAGGACACAGGGAACACATGAATGGAACTAAGTCCCTGACCTTATGGAGCTCAAATACCAATCACACACAACTGAAGGCAGCTTAGCAGAGCAACTGTGAGGTGCCAAAAATGGATGCAGAAAGGTTACTATGGTCGTCCAGGAGTATGTGATGACAGACTGGACTCATAGGCTGAGAAGGGGAGAAGTTGGTGAATTAGAAAGATATTTACAAGGTACCATCAGCAGGACTTAGTGATGAATTGGCTAGGGGTGGAATTTTGTTTGTTGTGAGGTTTTTCAATTATTTTAAGAAGGAAAATTCCTGAAGGAAGAGTTTTAAAAGTTGAGCTGAAGGGAAGGACCTTATCAAGAAGAAAAGGCTGACCCTACAAAACAAAGGTGGGGTGATTGGCCATTTAAGGTTCCTGAGGAAGCAGGAGAGAGTGGTATCCAGAGCCTGAGTAGAGATGGTCTCAGGACAGGGAAGGAGAGATCCATTATTTTGGTAGAAGAAAAAGTGAGGAAGGATGCAGGTAGGTTTATTAACTTCAGCAACAAGTTAAGAAGTTCTGGTCCAGGTCCAGGGATTTCTTTTTCTTTTTCTTTTCCCCCATAGAGGAAACGTCACTTGTTGAGAGTGATGTGGGAAGAGTGCTGTGACCCATAGGTGGGTCAGGAATGAAAGGAATCAGGGAAAGTGGGAGAACGAGCCTTCCAGAGTAATTTAGTCAGATTACCAGGCAGGTCAAGGGTCCTCCAAGGTCAGTGGTCCTGCATAAGTGTAAACGGTAGGAAGAAAAATGTCCCCGCAAAATACAATCATTCCTTGGTATTTGTCGGGGGTTGGTTCCAGCATTCCCCTGTGAATATCAAAATCCATAGCTACTCCTTCCATATACTCCTTCTGTATACTTTAAAGCATCTCTAGATTACTTATAATATCTAATACAATGTAGTACTTTGTAAATAGTTGTTATACTGTATTTTTAAAATCTGTATTAATTTTAATTTTTCTAATATTTCTGGCTGAATCAGTGGATGCAGAGCCTGCAGATATTAAGGGGCTACTGGATGTCCACTTCTAATCCCCAGAAATTGTGAATAGTACCTTACATGGCAAAAGATATGATTTATTTAAGGATCTTGAGAGGAGATGTTTATTCTAGACTAACTGGAAGCCCTAAATGCAATCACATGTATCCTTAAAAGAGAGTGGCAGAGGGAGTTTTGAGACAGAGACAAGGAGAAGGCCATGTGAGGATGGAGGCAGAGAGTAGAGTGATGCAGCCACAACACAAGCCTGCTGACAGCCACCAGAAGCTGCAAGAGGCAAGGAAAAAATTGTCCCTCGAGTAGGGGTCCCCAACCTCCAGTCTGTGGCCTGTTAGGAGCTGGGCTGCACAGCAGGAGGTCGGGGTGAGCCAGCATTACCGCCTGAGCTTCACCTCCTGTGATGGTTAATGCTGAATGTCAACTTGATCGGATTGAAAGATGCAAAGTATTGATCCTGGGTGTGTCTGTGAGGGTATTGCCAAAGGAGATTAACATTTGAGTCAGTGGACTGGGGAAGACAGACCCACCCTTAATCTGGGTGGGCACCATCTAATCAGCTGCCAACAAATATAAAGCAGGCAGAAAATGTGAAAAGGAGAGACTGGCCTAGACTCCCAGCCTACATCTTTCTCCCATGCTGGATTCTTCCTTTCCTTGAACATCAGACTCCAAGTTCTTCAGTTTTGGGACTTGGACTGGCTCTCCTTGCTCCTCAGCTTGCAGACAACTGATTATGCGACCCTGTGATTGTATGAGTTAATTCTTAATAAATTCTGATATATATCTATCATTCTGTCCCTCTAGAAAACCCTAATACACCTCCTGTCAAATCAGTGGCAGCATTCGATTCTTATAAGAGTGCAAACCCTATGGTGAACTGTACATGCAAGGGATCTAGGTTGTATACTCCTTATGAGAATCTAATGCCTGATGATCTGATGTAGAACAGTTTTATCCTGAAACCATTCCCCCTACCCCAGCCCATGGAAAAACTGTTTTCCAGAAAACCAGTCCCTGGTGCCAAAAAGGTTGGGGACCACTGCCCTAGAGCCCCCAGAGGGAGTGTGGTCCTGTTGACACCTTAATTTTGGCCCAGTGAGATGAACTTTTTGAACTTCTGGACTCCAGAATTGTAAGATAATTAAATTTCTGTTGCTTTAAGCCACCAAATGTGTGGCAATTTGTTACAGCAGCTCTAGGAAATTAGCATGATGTGAACCGGCCAATCTGCACTGAAAGGTGACTTTTCCCAGGTGCAGGGCTCAGGTGTAAGCACAAAGAAGAGAAAAGATGTGCTCATTCAGGGCTGGAGTTTTGCTAGATTGCTGTGAGGACAAGAGGCAAAGTAACAGCCAGAAGTGTTACTGAGATGATGAGCTTAGCTAAGGAGGGAACAGGAGAGAGGAGAGGGCAGTGGTGGGATGAGGAGACAGCAGAGGGTTCAATGGACCACCAGTCTACCACACGTGGCCAAGCAAAAACCTCAGAGTCCTACTCAGGCCCCTGCATTCAACTCATCAGTTGCTAACTCTTTGATGTCTGTGGAATTCACCTCCTGATGAGCAGCCTTCCTCATTTCTCACTGGAGTTCATGCCACAATCTCTTACCCAGCCTTCCTGCCTCTGTTCTTATCTTCTCCAAGCTCTTCCATATTGATGAGAGTTATCTTCCTAAGTTGAAAATTTAATCATCATGTTGTTGCCTAATCTAAAACTCTTAGGTGTCCCTCTCCCCTTGCAAAAAAAAAAAAAAAAAAAAAAAAAAAAAAAACAGAAAACAATTTCTGCTTGCAGTTACTGAAAGGATAAAGACCATAGTCCCAAACTGGCATGGAAGGACATTTAGATGATGATTCATTAGTTTCATCTCACGCCCTAACCTTGCGCTAGCAGTCCAGAACTTGTCATCCCCAGATTATAGCTCACTTTTCCTTGCCCCAGCCCATTATTCATGCTCTGCCCAGACTGCTCTTTCTGTAGCCCTTGAGATTCAGTTAAAGATCAGCTTCTCTAATGTTACCCTAATAATAATGACTAATATTTATTAAGTACTGATATGTTAGACATCATGTTAATTGATTTTCCTAGAATGATCTCATTTGATTCACCCACCAAAGTGGGTAATATTATTATGCCCCTTTTCCAAGGAGGAAGCAACCGAGCCTTAGAGAGGTCATAGAGCAGAGTTGTAGATTCAGGATTTGAACCCAGGTCTCTCAGGCTCTAGAGTTGAACTTTCAATACTCTATTACATTCTTCTGAATGACCCTAACTCCAGAAGCCCTTTGTGCCTACCCTGAAGGCACTGAGATCAGAATTATGAACGTTATAATAATTAATACTTAGCAACTTACTATGTGCCAAGGACTCTAATGATCATCTTTACAGCATTGACATCTTTATTATTTGTTTTTCAGACAAAGAAACAAAGGTTAAAAGAGTTAAAGTCACACAGTTAGCAAGAGTGGAACAGGGGCTTACATTCCCTCATTTGAAAAGCCCCAGGCTTAATTTACCTTAATTTAGCCCAGGGTCTAGAACATCAAAGTGGGCCACAAATGTCCAAGTGGAGCATGAATGAGAGTCATTAGCATGCAGATGGTACTCAAAGCCACAGGACGGACGAGTCTTAATGGTGCAGAGAAAGGACAGAAAAGGTTGCAGGACAGAGTTTGGAGAGTGCATCATTTAGAGAAGTAGATCTCAATGGGAGTGATTTTGATCTCTGAGGGGTGTCAGAATCAGACAATATCTGGAAACATTTTTGGTTATCACAACTGGTGGGGGCAGGGGCCAGGGGTACTGCCAACCATCCCAGAGGACTCAGGGCAGCTGCCAACAACAAAGAATTATCTGGCTCAGAAATCATAAATCTCCTAGGAGAGAAAATAGCAGAAAACCTCCTCAACATTGGCCTTGGTAATAATTATTTTGGATATCATACCAACAGTTCTTGCTACAAAACAAAAATAAATAAATGGAACTACATGAAACTAAAAACCTTCTTCACAGCAAAGGAGAAAACCAACAAAATGAAAAGGCATAGCCTGGGCAACACAGTGAGACTCCATCTCTAAACAATTTTTATTTTTTTTTTAAGATCAATCAGACATAGTGGCATGCACCTGTAGTCCCAACTACTCAGGAGACCGAGGCAGGAGGATCACTTGAGCCCAGGAGTTTGGGGCTGCAGTGAGCTATTATCATGTCACTGCATTCGAGCCTGGGTGACAGAGTGAGACCCTGTCTCACAAAGGAAAAGGAAAGAAAGGAAAGGAAAACTATGAACTGAAAAAACAAACAAACAAAAAACTGCATTTCACATATCTGATAAGGGGTTAATATCTAAAATTTGTAAAGAACTCTTACAACTCAACAGCAGAAAAACAAATAACCCAACTAAAAAATGGGCAAATAACCTAAACAGACATTTTTTCCAAAGACAATATAAAAATGGCCAACAAGTATATGAAAAGGTGTTCAACATCATTAATTATCAGGGAAATGCATTAAAACCACTATGAGATATTATCTCACATCCATAAGGATAGCTATTATCAAAAGGACAAGAGATAGCAAATGTTGGTGAGGGTCTGGAAAAAAGGAAACCCTGTGTGCTGTTAATGGAAATGTAGATTGGTATAGCCATGGTGGAAAATGGTATGGAGGTTTCTCAACTAAAAATAAACTATCATATGATACAGCAATCCCACTTCTGGGTATTTACCTAGAGGAGATAAACTCACTACCTCATAAAGATACCTATATACCCATGTTCACTGCAGCATTATTAATGATAGCCAGGATATGAAAATGACCTAAATGTCCATGTTCATTTGGGAAAAGAAAATGTAGGAAATGTATAAATGGGGAAAGAACATGTATACGTGTGTGTGTGTAATGGAATATTATTCAGCCTAGAACAGCAAGAGATCTTGCCATTCTCCACAACACAGATGGACCTGGAAGACATTATGCAAAGTGAAGTAAGCCAGGCAGAGAAAGAAAAGTATTGCATGATCTCTCTCATATGTGAAACATTTTTTTTAAAAAGAGCTCAAATATGCAGATAGAGATGGAAGTGACTACCAAAGGGGGCAGAGAAGGAAAAAATAGGAAGATGTAGGTCAAAGGATACAAAATACCAGATATGTCGGGTGAACAAGTCTAGAGATCTAATGTATAGCATGAGGATGAAAGATTATATTAGGGATTTTGGTTAAGTAGATTTTAGTTGCCCTTGTCACAAAAAAGTAACTATGTGCAATGATGGATATGTTAACCTACTTCACTGCCGTAACCATTTTACTATCTATATATATCATCATATGTACTATCTATACATAACATTATGTTGTAAACCTCAAATATGGCCCAAATGCCAACAGTGCTTATGTAGGGCCCTTCAGCTCTCCCGTTTTCTTTCTGCGTCTTGATAGAAAATCAGAGTGCCTTGACCACTCTGTGACCCAACCAAATATGGGTTATTCCCAGCAGGCTTAATCCCAAACTGGGGCCTTGAACATTCCCAGACACTGACAAAGGTATGTAGATTGTTGCCTAAAACACTGAAAGAAACTGGCCCCATCCCTGAGCCAAACTCCTTAAACCCTCATAAAAACTCCATACTCTGGCCCCCTCACCGCATTTGTGCCTGAGCAGAACATCCCTTTTCTCTTGCTGTTTGGTGCACGCATCACTGCAGCACCTCTGTAAGTAAGTTCCCCTAATAAATGCTTTGGACTGATCTCAGTGGTGCTTAGTGCTCCTTTCTTTGGAATCCCAACCAGCCCCCCTTCAGGATAGTGTGTGGCACTCCCTTGTGTGGGAACTCCCCTGCTGCCACTTTCTGGGGCAAAATACATAAAACCAGAAAGACATGAGAAGAGAATATTCTAGGAATCAGGGAGTGGTCAGCTCCCTCTGCGATAATGAGGAATGTGTGCAAGATGATGGAGTGTGCATAGACAACGCGGAGGCCATTGCAGAAACTGTCAAGATTCAAGAGCCATTTTGGTGGGGGTTGAAAAGTGAACAACAGCAGAGAAGTGGGAAAAACACGTGTAGGCACAACTCTCTTGAAATGCTTGGCTCTTGAGGTGGGGCAGAGAAATGAGGTAGTGGTTGGAGGAGATGTGGGGTCCTAGGACTTTGGGTTTTGTTTTTATTTTAAATTATAGGTAGATAGTAAAGGTACTACCTTCCTGGCCAACTTGAACCCCTGACCAGCTTTCTCAACAGTGCTCTGGTTCCCTGGTTCTCTCTCCCCTTGGTGGATGCCTGTGCCCCTCATCTTCTACTGTATTCAGGGCTTTCCAGTTCTGAGAAAACTGTACCGTCTGTCTGCTTGGCTCCTGCCACCAGGCTCTTGAGAGTTCATGAAGAAAGTTACAAATCCAGTCTGAACATCTCCCCTAGGAATATGTGTTTTCTAAACTGAGTCTCTGCTGCTACGCCATCCTTCCATCCATCTCTCATGGACTCCCTACCACATTCCTCCTGCACTTGCTCCATCTCCTCAGTCTTCAGCCCTGTTCTTCCCCTCTGCAGATCAGCTTGCCTCTGTCTACTTGAAAAACATTTGTTGACTGTGTTTCAGGTCAGTCACTGATCAACATGCTTATGTGTTTCTTAAGGTGTTCTTTGGGATACTTGTGTCAGATTCATATGAGGTGCTTACAAAAGATGCAGGGTCTGCAGCCCCAGTTCCTCACCCACTTAGGTGCACAGAATCAGATTCTCTCTGACTTGGGGCCCAGAGAGATGAATTACAAACAATTACCCAGGAGATTCTGATGTTCATTACCAGTTGAAAACCATTATTATACATTATTTAATTTTCTCAGTAATTCTATAAGGAAGATACTACTATTAAAGTCAGAATTATATGGAGGGCATCCTGTGTAATCCTATCTCCTCTCACTTTCCTTCTTGTTCACCATCAAATTGTTGTATATTTTCACCAGTTTTGCTTGTTTTCCCCATCTCAAGAAAGACATCCTCCCTCTTGTGCCTGATCATGACTAAGTCCTCTTTAAACAGTTGCCTTTCATTCAACTCTTCTTCCCTCCCCTGATATTTTGATCTATCAATACTACTAATTATGACTACCATTTATTGATCACTTAGTATGAACCAACTACTTACCATAATAGCCTTATTATTTCATCTAATCTTCAAATATTTCTTTTATTCTTTTCTCTATTTGTCTGATATTCCCATTATACGTATGTTACATCTTTTGTGATTTTCCAACAGTTCTTGGTTATTATATTTGTTTTTCATTCTTTCTTCTCTTTTCATTTTTGTCTATCTTTGGTTTTCCCTAGAAACTCCTTCTTAAGTAGAGGTTATGCCTTGTAGCCCTCTCTGTTGTAATCCACTGTTGTTATACTGAGCCTTGCTGATATGGTAGTAACATATTGGGAAAGGGTAACAGTCTATCTTTTGATTAAATCTCAATATTTTATTGGGGAAGAATCTTTGTGCTGTGGTCTTCAGAAGAGTGTCTTAGCCGTTTTTTTACTTCCTTTATATGAGACAGGAAGGCTAGACAGGGCTGGAACTGGCTAATTGCTCTTTCTCCAGATCAGATAAGACTCTGGTAAAGTAGTTTCCTTGAGGGTAGACCTTGTTAGGGGGAAGGATCTGGCCATATTTCAAAAACCTTCTTTTTTCCCTTCCCAAGCCTCAAGCTGGAGGAGATTTCTCTGATATTCACTGTGAGAACCTGATAGGGGCTCCTGGGAGTAAAATTCACAAAAGCGTGGGGGTCCCTTTAGGACTGGGCTCCCAGGAGTTTAACTCTCCACGTAGTCCACACTCAGCCTCTAGCTAGTCATTAACTACCCTTTAAGTCTTCCTACCAGTTACTGTTTCCAGCAGCTCCTGAGAATCTGTGATTTTCAGTATTCACTTGTCTCTCCATTTTGAGGGGGCGGGGGTAGAGGAAGAAGGAGGTGGGGGAAGGTTTGCCTCATTCCTCAGTTCTCTGATGGAAGTAATTAGAGTTGTTGATTTTCAGGTTTTCAGCTTTTTTTCTTATGAGGGCAGGAGTGATGACTTCTAAGCTCTTCACATGTCACAGTAGATATTAGAAGTTCTTTTCTAACTCTTTGACTTAGTATTACTCCAAATTTGACAGGCAAGGAGACAAACTCAGCAAGGTAAAACTAAGTGGCCAAGCTTATATAGTCAATGAGGGGTAGAGTGGCTATATTGCCACTAAAATGGTAAAATTGGGATTCAGGTGAAATCCAATGCTAGGCCCCAGAAAGGCAGCCATGTAAGTACAAGCTGTTTTGGAGAGGCTGGGAGGTGTGTGACTGTGCATGTGATGCACATGTGTGTTCATATTGGTCCATGTGAAGAAGTCCTGGGGGTGTCAGCTGACCTTGAGGGGGGCGGGAAATGGGCTGAGGGTAGGGGCCAGAATCCTTGTCAATACCATAAGTCAGTGTCATTTCATGGTAAAACAACAACTTTTTAGGCTGATTTCAAAAAAGCACACCCAATAAATTGGCAGCTATATATTAAACACCTATTATGTGCCAGGCACTATTATAGTGCTGAACAGATGCAGTGCTGAACAAAGTAGTACCTCTGTGGAGTTCACATTGCAGTAGGGATAATAGCTAATAAGCAAGCAAGTATATAACATGTCTGGTGCTGATAAGTCAGATGAATAAAATAAAGGAGGGCAAATAGGGTTTAGAATGAGGGTACTGCTTTATAAAATATGGTCAGAAATGGACTCTGATAAAAGTGACATTTGAGTGGAAACTGGAAAGAAGTGAGGGAGGGAGCTTTGTGGCTACCTGAGAGCATCCCTGGTAGAGGGATGAGGAAATAGAGTTTTTGAGGCACACATCCATGGCTGGGGGGACAGACCTGTTCACTCTGCAGATGATATAATGCTGTGAAAACAGTGATCAACCACAGTGGATAAAAGATTCCTAACATAGAAGAACCTTGAAGTGCTAGAGAGATGAACCATGTTGAATAATTAATTTGTCAGGGCAAAAATCTAAGGTATTGAACTTTATTCCAAAGAGGTAATTTTATGAGAACGGGATTTGCAAGATCTGTTTAGTAACCACGTGGTAGAAGGATGGGAACTTACTTCCTCCAGCCAACACCCAGCCAACACCTTCCTGAACACGAAGGACTATAGGACCTAAGGTACCAGCTAGGGGTCAACTGGAGAGAAAGTTGGTGTCCAAGGGAAAAACCAAGACAAAGTAACTTGACAAAGGTTAGATACTCTCTAAAAGTAAGCTCTGAGTCAGATTCCTACTCAAACTCCTACTTGGTCAGGTGTGATAGAAAGTGATATAGCAGGCCGGGCACGGTGGCTCACGCCTGTAATCCCAGTACTTTGGGAGGCTGAGGTGGGCAGATCACCTAAGGTCAGGAGTTCGAAACCAGCTTGACCAACATGGCAAAACCCCCATCTCCACTGAATATACAAAAATTAGCCGGGTGTGATGGCGGGTGCCTGTAGTCTTAGCTACTTGGTAGGCTGAGGCAGGAGAATTGCTTGAACCTGGGAGGTGGAGGTTGCAGTGAGCTGAGATCGTGCCACTGCATTCCAGCTTGGGTGACAGAGCAAAGTATATCAAGAGCCTAAAAACTCTTTTATCCAGAAACATGGGACTCTATCTCATGGAAATGATCTAAAATATAGAAATATAACGTCCAAAGGGGTAGGGATTTTTGTCTGTTATGTCACAGCTATATCCTCCAAGCCTAGAACATGCCTTGCACACTATTGTCATTTATATACTCATAAATAAGAGGGTTTTCTTTATACAAATGTATACTGCTAAATTATTTATAATATTAAAAAAATCCTCTAAATATCCTACAACAGGATACTGTTTCAGTGAACTATGACCCATTTACTCTTTGGATTTTACCTGTTTTAAAAAACAAACACAACGACTTTAAGTGTTTGCAAACCAGAATTAAGAGCTATCCCATGAAGTAGTTAGATCTGGAATGAAGGCTTGTCACTCTCATTTTAAAGATGAGAGGATTGCAAGGCCACAGGAACTGACTGGCTTTTTAAAAAACTACTTAATAGATATATCAAAAAGTTCTTTAAAGTTATGTATTGTCTATTAAACAAGTCTATCATGTATTTGAAAATGATTTCCAGACCTTTAGAAAATAGATGTGGAAACAATGCTAGTTCCATGCAAGAAAGTAGAAGACTAATTCATGTTTGCAAACAAGTGGGTAAGGCCAGCAATTCCAGCAGCAGATATCCATGAATTTGGAAAGCACTTGTCACCTAGCCAGTGTGCCAGGCCTTGGTGAGGCCAGGGGAGTACAGGGGTGGCCACAGGAATACAGAGACAGACATGGCCCAGCTGTCTGCCTCTTTGCAGAATCTTGTAGGGGAATGGGAATTTAACTCATCAGGGTAACACAGTGAGTGAAGAACTAGAACAAAGGGATGTGCCAAGTGCTTGAGATCTCAAAGAGGAGGCAGGGTGCACAGATTCTAAATGGGATGAAAGGAAGACGTGAATGTCGGGAAAGACAGGAGATGGCATTTGAAAGTCCTGGAAGATACCTCGTGGATCTGTGAAACTGTAAACCTGGTATGACCCCTGGAATAACCCAGAAAGGATTTTAGGGGTTTAGCAGTCAATTTCTGTCTTTGTCTCTCCCACACATCTCTCCCTGGAGCTGTAAGAGATGCAGAATAGAGAAAATGACACAGACCTTTGGTGGCTTAGTTTTTGTTCACTGCCACTTTCTGGCTCTGTGCCATCGATCAATGCTCTGATTCCCTCAGTGTTAACTATCCTGTGAATGGGAATAATAAGAGTGCCTACTTCATGGGTGTGTATGTGGGCAGGCAGTAGAATCTGAATTGAAGAGGAGATTAATACATTTATTTATGTGACTAATATTTACTGAGCTTTGATTGTGTGTTCAGCATGGCACCTAGCACTGTGTGTGCTGTTGTGAAAGAAATAGACATCTCTGCTCTCATGGAACTTCCAGCCAAGAGGAAGAAAGTTAAAGTATACGAAGCAACTAGAATAGTACCTAGAGGTGACAGTTGTGGTTTCTGCTATCCATTCATACCTCTGGTGTGGAGCCTTTTGCCAAGGTACAATTTAAATTCCACTTTTGGTGAAGCTGCTATATGGAAGTAGCTCATAAAACCAGTAATTGAGAGCCCAGCCAACCACCCACATTGAACAGATTTTGTTTGGGTATCATGTATCCGTAACATAAATTTTTCATTTTATTTTATAGCCATCCCAATCCTATTACAATAAAGATAGAATGAACTAGAGAAGCCTGTCTCTCTCCTCACCTCTATAGTTGGAAAGACAGCTAGTCAGTTACACCTTTGACAAGATTCAGCTGTGCTCCTCAGTGATCCACAGATGCCAAATCTACAGAGGAATGGAGTTTATGATTCATTGTAAACAGAGATGTGGAAAGTGCACCCTAGGCTGCTGGCTTAGAAGAAGGAGGCATTGATTGAGGGTCCCTTATGTCCAGGCACTGTGTTGGGCATTTTACATACATTATTTTATTTTGATCATGCTTATTTTGTAGATGAAGGGACTAAGTAAGTTTCAGAGAAATTAAGCAACTTCTTGACCCAGCTAGTAGGGCAGAATTGGAGTCCTAGTCAGATGATCTAATGATTCTAAAACCCAAAGTCTTTCCACATACTCACTGTATATTTTAAATAGAAAAGCTAAGCTAGTTGCATGGTCTTTTCTGAGTAGTTAGAGCAGCCTGAAAATAGGAATACTTTCTACTGTGATGCTAACCTGTGTGCCCACCATTGACACTGTCGAAACCCAAATGGCTGCCTCCAGAAAGAGAGCTCATATATACATATACACGTGTGCATACATGCATGTGTGTATGTACAGAGAAACTTTAGTTTGACCGTATAATTTAATTTATCATAAGCAAATACAGATGCATAAATCTTTGCTTTTATCATAAGCAAATACAGGTGCAAAGATGTATGTGTTATGGTGTTCACTGCAGTGTTTTACATAAAAGTAAAGAAAATTAGAACCACCTATCTTGCCAATAATAGAGGAATCTTTGAATAAATTATAATTCAACAGTATGATGGAGTATTATAAAGCCATTAAAAATCATGTGGACAATTTAATTTCATTGAAATATGTTCACAATGTTCATAAAAATAAAACAGGATATAAAACCCTATATACAGAATGGTTCCAATATTCTGTTTGAAAATTATATATATATGTGTGTGTGTATATATATATAGGTGTGTGTATATAACTACATTTATATTATACAATTTTATTTTTCTATATAATATATAATCTGGAAGGAAATACACCCAAATGTTAATGATTATCTCTGGATTATAAAATGACATATTTTTATTTCTTTTTTATCTTTCTCTGTATCCTTGTCTGTATTTTCTAACACAAAACACAAGTGTGCTCTGTTGAGAGGAGTGATGCTTAAGTCTTAATAACGCCTCTGGTTCCCAGACTCAGGCTTCTTGCTGGGAAGGAAAATGATTTTTCATCTTGTCTGGTAGCAGGCACTGGAGACCAAAGCTGCAGAAGCGTGAGGACCCAGTGTCTACCCTAGGCACTCACAGTGCACATAGCTTCTTGTGCTTCTTACAAATGACTTTTCACGTGGAAATTTTAAGCAAGAAAACTAAGTGTCAAGCAAGAGGTATTGACATTGCTTTTAAAATGTGTTGTTTGTGCATTATAGCTCTGCAGAGGCATTTTACAAGTGAGTTCCTTAAGGGAAGGGGAAGGGACTGAATATCATTTATCCCCTGGTTCATTTATTTATTAAAAAAAAAAAAAACTTGTACTGGGCCCTTGTGAGGTTCTAGGTGCTTGTTAAGGAAGATATAGTAAAACACTAAAATATGGCAAATTTTTTTTTTTTTTTATTATACTTTAAGTTCTAGGGTACATGTGCATAACGTGCAGGTTTGTTACATATGTATACTTGTGCCATGTTGGTGTGCTGCACCCACCAACTCGTCAGCACCCATCAATTCATCATTTATATCAGGTATAACTCCCCAATGCAATCCCTCCCCCCTCCCCTCCTCCCCATGATAAGCCCCAGTGTGTGATGTTCCCCTTTAAAATAGAGATGTGAGGAACAGTACAGTGGTCTTCACACACATTCTTCACTCCTTGTCCCGTTGAAATTTCAACCACTGTAAATGTCCTTTCTGTGCTCCCAAATCAGCACTCACTACTCACTTTCTGCAAATGATTGTTTTCTTATTTGCACAGATGCAGCAATTTTAGCACCTAGCAGGCTGCAATATAGTTCTAACAGGTCTCTTGACTCTATGTCACATATAGAAAAGGATAGTATTTCCCTAGAGTAAACAGATGAGGCCACCCTAATATCTAAGGAAATACATGTCTGGGTTCTCCTTCAACCTATCTGTGATCCACCAGTGTACATAAAACACTGAACTGGGAAGTTCTTCTGTAGACTTTGACCTCATAATACCAAGGACCATGTGATATGGTTTGGCTCTGTGTCCCCAGCCAAATCTCATCTCAAATTTTAATCCCCATGTGTCAAGGGAGGGACCCGGTGGGAGGTGACTGGATCATGGGGGCGGTTTTCTCCACGCTGTTCTTGTGGTAAGTGAGTCAGGTCTCACGAGAGCTGATGGTTTTAAAGTGTGGCCCATTGTTGTCTTGCTCTCTCTCTCTCCAGCACCTTGTGAAGAAGGTGCCTGCTCCCCCTTTGCCTTCTACCATGATTGTAAGTTTCCTGAGGCCTCCCCAGCTATGCAGAACTGTGAGTCAATTAAATCTCTTTGTTTATAAATTACCCAGTCTCAGGTAGTATCTTTATAGCAGTGTGAAAGTGGACTGATATACCATGTCTTATTTATTCATCTCCATATCCACAGAGCCTAGTATGTTGCATTTTACATAGCTGGTCATTAGTACATTCATTAATTCATGTCAGCAGATACTTACTATATTTACTGAGTGTCCAATATATAACACAGTGCTAGTTGTTAGCAATACAACAGTGAATGAAATAGACATGGTTTTGCCCTACAGTTTGGTGGAACAGAATAATATTAAACAAATAATCCTACAAATAATTATAAATTTTAATCACTACTCTGAAGAAAAAGAACTGGGTACTATGAGTGATATGGAAATACTTGAATGAACAAACGAATGAAAGAAGGAAAACACTGTATATTTTATATTTCAATATTCATTCACTGAAAGGAATACTATATAGAGAAAGAAAGGGAATATTGTGGGCTCTCTCAGAATGGCATAAGAATCTCATAAGAAAATCAAAATCCTGTGTTCTGACCACTGTGCTCCTATGATACATCCTAAGACCTCATGAGTCTTCTGTGGTCCTATCTCATGGATGATTCATTCTTAATTTACTTACCGGCAACTGAAAGTTCTAGAGTATTTTTCTTGTTCTTGTTGGTTGTTTACTGTGCTGCCATAAATCCAAACCTCTCATCTTGTACTCATGCAATTGGTTATTTGGATCCAAGTAGGTGGTTTTCTGTGTTTCTCTCTTCCTCCATTAGCTTTCATCTTGCTAGATTTGATCTATCAATTTAACCTGCTCAAATCTTGTGATTCCCAGTCCTGATCTCATATGTCTGTTTCCCTTCACATCAGTGGCCATGACTTCCATGATGGAATGCCCATATTCCATTTTGTTGAATGCAGCGTTTTGTGTGTGTGTGTGTGGGTTGGGGGATCGGGGAATCATCTTGGCAATACACATTAGAACCATTAAAAGTGTCCACATCCTTTGCATTTGTGATTACACTTCTAGGAACCTGTCCTAGTAAACAATATCAAATGAGAAAAAGTTTTATGCAAGAAACTGTTTCTACTCCATTATTTATAATAGTGAATGGCAGTTTTAAAAATCCTAACATCTTATAAGGGGCTTGATTAAGCTTAGTTTAGTGTAACGAGAGCAGGTTTTCCTATGAACTCAAAGAGAATTCCTGAGAACAAGCTTGCAATAGCATTTTATTTTTAGAAAAGTGTGTCAAAAGCCCTTTTAGGTTCTAAAGCAGCTCAGAACCCATTAAATGCCACTAAATATTTATTGTTAACGTAGATATCACAAACTAGTTTAAAAACAGGTGATTATGAACATAAAATTCTATTAAAAGATACTTGTTTGTATAATGTTCATCTGCTCTTCTCAGACAAATATCCTTTTGAGACTTTTTTCCTTCGATTGGTAGAGTGTTACCTAAACTAGTTGACACCTGAAGACCTTAAATTAAAAATAAAACAAGGCAATGAATAGTATTATAAATTAGCAGCTTAAATTTTAGTGCAAATACTGTCCTTAAAATTCTGTCCCCAAATATTCATGTGCCTACTCTGTGCTGGGCATAGTTGCTGCCAGGGATACTCTGAAGAGAGATTAAAATCCTTCCCTGTAGAGCGTATAGTTCAGTGGAAGGTGACAGATAACATACAAGTTAATAAGTAAAATAGCATGCCAGGTGGCAATAAATGCAATGTAAAAACACTAAGTTGGGGAGAGGGAGAAAGGGTCTAGCTCAGGCATGGGAGGAGGAATGAAGTGCCTAATAGGATGATCAGGGCAGGCCTCCCTGGAAAGGGACCACTGAGCAGAAACCCGAAGGAGGCAAGAGAGGGAGCTGGGCAGCTGGCTGGGCCACAGCATTCCAGGGAGCAGTTTTTGGGATTTATAATTTTTAAGGATAGGTTGGTTACTTTTGTACAGGCAGTTGAGTCCCTGAGTTCCTTGCCACTTTCACCAAATCAGCTATCTCATCAAAGACAGGCTCTGTGTCTTCTGATATCTAGTGTGTGCCAATGCTGCTGTGCTGGAACCTGCTGTTGGGGCCAGAGCAGGTAGCCTCACCTCCTTCTCCGTGGCCTTCTTTGGAGAGGTGAGAGCTGTAACTCTTACTCTTCCTCGCCACTAAGTCTAAGGAGGCGCAAAGACGGCATTAAAACTTGCTTTTGTTGTGTTTGTATTTTGTGAGTCTGTGTTCTCTGTATAAGGATTAACTCATAAAGAAGCAAAGTAACCCTCTCCCAAAGTCACTTTTAGAGCTACAAATGTAATCTTTAACCAAATTTAAAGAATATTTAGGCGAGGCTGGCAAGACGGCTGAATAGGAACAGCTCTGGTCTATAGCTCCCAGTGAGACCCACACAGAAGGCAGGTGATTTCTGCATTTCCAACTGAGGTACCTGGTTCATCTCACTGGAACTGGCAGGACAGTGGGCACGCCCACAGAGGGCGAGCCGAAGCAGGGTGGAGTGTCACCTCACCCAGGAAGAGCAAGGGGTCAGGGAATTTCCTCCCCTATGCAAGGGAAGCTGTGAGGGACTGAGCTGGAGGAACTCTGGCACAGATACTGCGCTTGTCCCAGGGGTTTTCACAGCCCACAAACCAGGAGATTCCCTCCAGAGCCCTGGGTTTCAAGCACAAAACTGGTGACCATTTCAGCAGACGCCGAACTAGCTGCAGTTCTTTTCTTTCATACCCCAGTGGCGCCTGGAACAGCAGTAAGACAGAACCATTCACTCCCCTGGAAAGGGGTGCTGAAGCCAGGGAGCCAAGTGGTCTGGCTGGGCAGGGCAGGTCCCACCCCCATGGAGCCCAGCAAACTAAGATCCACTAGCTTGAAATTCTCGCTGCCAGCACAGCACCAGTCTGAGAGGCATCTGGGACGCTGGAGCTTGGTGGAGGGAGAGGCATCCGCCATTGCTGAGGCTTGAGTAGGCAGTTTTATGCTCACAGTGTAAACAAAGCCACTGGGAAATTCCAACTGGGCAGAGCCCACTGCAGCTCAGCAAGGCTGCTGTGGCCAGACTGCCAGATTTCTCTTCTCTGGGCAAGACATCTCTGAAAAAAAGTCAGTAGCCCCAGTCAGGGACTTATAGATAAAAACCCCATCTCCCTGGGACAGAGCACCTGGGGAAAGGGGTAGCTGTGGGCACAGCTTCAGCAGACTTAAACGGCCCTGTCTGACGGCTCTGAAGAGAGCAGGGGACCTCCCAGCACAGCATTCGAGCTCTGCTAAGGGTCAGACTGCCTCCTCAAGTTGGTCCTGACCCCTGTATAGTCTGACTGGGAGATACCTCCTTGTAGGGGCTGACAGACACCTCATATAGGAGAGCTCTGGCTGGCATCTGGCAGGTGCCCCCCTAGGATGAAGCTTCCAAAGGAATGATCAGGCAGCAATCTTTGCATTCTGCAGTCTCCACTGGTGATACCCAGGCAAACAGTGTCGGGAGTGGACCTCCAGCAAACTCCAGCAGACTGGCAGCAGAGGGGCCTGACTGTCAGAAGGAAAACTAACAAACAGAAAGGAATAGCACGTCCACTCAAAGACCCCACCCAAAGTTCACCAACATCCACAAAGGTGGGGATAAACCAGCAAAAAAAGATTGAAAATTCCAAAAACCAGAATGCTGCTTCTCCTACAAAGGATCACAACTCCTCTCCAGCAAGGGAACAAACCTGGATGGAGAATGAGTTTGATGAATTGACAGAAGTAGGCTTCAGAAGGTGTGTAATGACAAACTCCTCTGAGCTAAAGGAGCATGTTCTAAACCAATACAAGGAAGCTAAGAACCTTGAAAAAAGGTTAGACGAATTGGTAACTAGAATAACCAGCATAGAGAAGAACATAAATGACCTGATGGAGCTGAAAAACACAGCATGAGAACTAAAAACACAGCACAAGAACTTCCTGAAGCATTCACAAGTTTCAATAGCCAAATCGATCAAGTGGAAGAAAGGATATCCGTGATTAAAGATCAACTTGATGAAATAAAGAGAGCAGACAAGATTAGAGAAAAAAAGAATAAAAATGAATGAACAAAGCCTCCAAGAAATATGGGGCTATGTGAAAAGACCAAATCTACATTTGATTGGTGTACCTGAAAGTGACAAGGAGAATGGAACGAAGTTGGAAAACACTCTTAAGGATATTATCCAGGAGAACTTCCCCAACCTAGCAAGACAGGCCAACATTGAAATTCAGGAAATACAGAGAACACCATAAAGATATTCCTCAAGAAGAGCAAACCAAGACACATAATTGTCAGATTCATGAAGGTCGAAATGAAGGAAAACATGTTAAGGGCAGATAGAAAGGTCAGGTTACCCACAGAGGGAAACCCATCAGATTAATAGCAGATCTCTCTGCAGAAACCCTACAAGCCAGAAGAGAGTGGGGGCCAATATTCAACATTCTTAAACAAAAGAATTTCAACCCAGAATTTCATATCCAGCCAAAGTAAGCTTCATAAGCAAAGGAGAAATAAAATCCTTTACAGACAAACAAATGCTGAGAGATTTTGTCACCACCACCTGCCTTATAAGAGCTCCCCAAGGAAGCACTAAACATGGAAAGGAACAACTGGTACCAGCCACTGCAAAAAGATACCAAATGGTAAAGAACATTGACACTATGAAGAAACTGCATCAACTGACGGGCAAAACAACCAGCTAGCATCATAATGACAGGATGAAATTCACACATAACAATATTAACCTTAAATGTAAATGGGCTAAATGCCCCAATTAAAAGACACAGACTGACAAATTGGATAAAGGGTCAAGACCCATCAGTGTGCTGTATTCAGGAGACCCATCTCACATACAAAGACATACATAGGCTCAAAATAAAGGGATGGAGGAATATTTACCAAACAAATGGAAAGCAAAAAAGAAACAAAAAAAACAGCATGAGTTGCAATCCTAATGCCTGATAAAACAGATTTTAAACCAACAAAGATCAAAAGACAAAAAGAAGACCATTACATAATGGTAAAGGGATCAATGCAGCAAGAAGAGCTAACTTTCCTAAATATACATGCACTCAATACAGGAACACCCAGATTCATAAAGCAAGTTCTTAAAGACCTACAAAGAGACTTACACTCCCACACAGTAATAGTGGGAGAGTTTAACACCCCACTATCAATATTAGACAGATCAACGAGATCGAAAATTAACAAGGATATTCAGGACTTGAGCTCAGCTCTGAACCAAGCAGACATAATAGACATCTACAGAACTCTCCACCCCAAATCAGCAGAATATACATTCTTCTCAGCACCTCATCACACTTACTCTAAAATTGACTATATAATTGGAAGTAAAACACTCCTCAACAAATGCAAAAGAACAGAAATCATAACAAACTGTCTCTCAGACCATGGTGCAATCAAACTAGAGCTCAGGATTAAGAAACTCCCTCAAAACCGCACAACTACATGGAAACTGAACAACCTGTTCCTAAATGACTACGGGGTAAATAACAAAATTAAGGCAGAAAAAGAGATGTTCTTTGAAACCAATGAGAATGAAGACACAACATACCAGAATCTCTGGGACACATTTAAAGCAGTGTGTAGAGGGAAATTTATAGCACT
>NW_012117155.1:373445-375413 GCF_000951035.1 Colobus angolensis palliatus
AAAAAAAAAGCAGCAGAAACCTCTGCAGAGGTTAATGACCCTGTCTGACAGCTTTGAAGAGAGCAGTGGATCTCCCAACACAGAGTTTGAGATCTGAGAACAGACAGTCTGCCTGCTAGAGTGGGTCCCTGACCCCTGAGTAGCCTAACTGGGGGACATCCCCCACTAGGTGCAGACCGACACCTCATACCTGACACGGCGGGGTACACCCCTGAGACGAAGCTTCCAGAGCAACAATCAGACAGCAGCACTCGCTGTTCAGCAATATTCTATCTTCTGCAGCCTCTGCTGCTGATACCTAGGCAAACAGCGTCTGGAGTGGACCTCAAGCAATCTCCAACAGACCTACAGCTGAGGGTCCTGACTGTTAGAAGGAAAACTAGCAAACAGAAAGGATACCCATGCCAAAACTCTATCAGTACGTCACCAGCATCAAAGACCAAAGGCAGATATAACCCAAAGATGGGGAAAAACCAAGGCAGAAAAGCTGGAAATTCAAAAAATTCAAAAATCAGAGCACATCTCCCCCTCCAAAGGAATGTAGCTCATCACCAGCAATGGATCAAAGCTGGACGGAGAATCACTTTGACGAGTTGAGAGAAGAAGGCTTCACTCGATCAAACTTCTCACAGCTAAAGGAGGAACTACGTAACCAGCACAAAGAAACTAAAAATCTTGAAAAAAGAATGGAAGAATGGATAACTAGAATAATCAAAGCAGAGAAGGCCATAAATGAACTGACAGAGATAAAAACCATGACACGAGAAATATGTGACAAATGCACAAGCTTCAGTAACCGACTCGATCAACTGGAAGAAGGAGTATCAATGACTGAAGATCAAATGAATGAAATGAAGTGAGAAGAGAAGTCTAGAGAAAAAAAAGGAAAAAGAAATGAACAAAGCCTGCAAGAAATATGGGATTATGTGAAAAGACCAAATCTACGTCTGATTGGGGTGCCTGAAAGTGAGGGGGAAAATGGAACGAGGTTGGAAAACACTCTTCAGGATATCATCCAGGAGAACTTCCCCAACCTAGTAAGGCAGGCCAACATTCAAATTTAGGAAATACAGAGAATGCTACAAAGATACTCCTGGAGAAAAGCAACTCCAAGACACATAATTGTCAGATTCACCAAAGTTGAAATGAAGGAAAAAATGTTAAGGGCAGCCAGAGAGAAGGGTTGGGTTACCCACAAAGGGAAGCCCATCAGAATAACAGCAGATCTCTCTGCAGAAACTCTACAAGCTGGAGGAGAGTGGGGGCCAATATTCAACATTCTTAAAGAAAAGAATTTTAAACCCAGAATTTCATATCCTGCCAAACTAAGTTTCATCAGTGAAGGAGAAATAAAATCCTTCACAGACAAGCAAAGGCTTAGAGATTTTGTCACCACCAGGCCTGCCCTACAAGAGATCTTGAAGGAAGCACTAAACATGGAAAGGAACAACCGGTACCAGCCATTGCAAAAACATGCCAAAATGTAAAGACCATTGATGCTAGGAAGAAACTGCATCAACTAATGAGCAAAACAACCAGCTAATATCACAATGACAGGATCAAGTTCACCCATAACAATATTAACCTTAAATGTAAATGGACTAAATGGTCCAATTAAAAGACACAGGCTGCCAAATTGGATAAAGAGTCAAGGCCAATCAGTCTGCTGTATTCAGGAGACCCATCTCACATGCAGAGACACACATAGGATCAAAATAAAGAGATGGAGGAAGATCTACCAAGCAAATGGAGAACAAAAAAAAGCAGGGGTTGCAATACTAGTCTCTCACATAACAATATTAACCTTAAATGTAAATGGACTAAATGCTCCAATTAAAAGACACAGACTGGCAAACTGGATAAAGAGTCTAGGCCCATCAGTCTGCTGTATTCAGGAGACCCATCTCACATGCAGAGACATACATAGGCTCAAAATAAAGGGATGGAGGAAGATCTATCAAGCAAATG